>NW_024428055.1:0-43632 GCF_017562075.2 Anopheles merus | reverse complement strand
CAGCACCCCTCACACACACACACACACACACCTCATACTTGCCTGAGTCGCATAAGTCCATCGGAGCGTTAAAATAAACACAATAAAACATAATATGTTTTACAACGAGCACGGTTTACTGCAACCGGCTGTGTTCCGGTCGCTATTACACCCGAGTTGCTCCCTCCACAAACCCTCAGGCCAATTCCCGCGCTTAGTGACCTTGTCCTCTTCTTCGGTGTTGTTATAGGGTGTCAATGTTTGTGTGGCAGTGTATTCTTTGCTTTGATAGAATAAAATTGCATCGCTATCGCTCGGGGAATGCAACAAAACGGCAACCACCCCAACCTGGTTGGGTTGAGAAATTTGAGTGATATTAATTTCATTTCAACACTTATTTTGCCTCGGACATGATAACAAAAAAACAAAACAAAACCAAAAGCAAAAGAATCCGGAACCAACCAGTCCGGAACTTGCACTTTGGAGTTGCTTAGTTCCTCTGCGTCCGCCTCGTGAAAGCTGATGCCGTGTGAGAGGTGGGTTTTCACGGAGTTTGTTGCAGTTTTGGCCTTTGGTTTGCTCGGTTTCAATCTTGCAAAAAAAAAGACCGCGCAGACACAATGGTGTCGCGACGTGGGACTTTGCGCATCGGCGACAAGTGCGCGCCACGCTCATACGCACCTGGATTCGCTCGGCTGCGTACGCGTGAAGCGCGTGAATGCGTCGTCTCGTTTGCTTATAATTTTCCATATTGCAGCGCGCAAAACTAATGCGCTCAGTGGTATCAGTTTATGACCGAAGAATCATTCCCAAAATGTGACAAATGTCACTACATTGTAAGGGGTCGAGGCATATATTTATGTTTATTTTTGGAGCAAAAGCGTGGCAGGGTGGTTTCTCCAAACCCGCGTTGCGTTGCGTACCATTTAGTGGCGGAATGTTGGTGTGCGATTGTACGCAAACCCGGTTGGGTGACTTTTCTAATGTACTGAATGCGTCGTTTGTGCGTGGCGGATGGAAATTATGGTTGGCAAGCACCGTGGTGGCAAGCGCGCTGGTGTCTGAAGGTCTGGCTGAATGTGATTATTATGATTCATATGCTAATATGGAGCGCAGGTTTTTGTTTTGTTATGCTAAGATAGATCGATCATATCGTTCTGCGCGTTGCGGAAACTTTATTCATATTCTAATCCGCCAGGGACAGGTCCGCAGCGACAAAGAGTACTTAGTGCATTATTGTGCTCTCGCTACTTTATGATAACTTCCGGTTGTTTTTAATGAGGCATTTTGAAACCGAATGGAACAGTGTGGCCATATGTCCGTGCAATTTTAAATTACAAAAGAGATAGAGTCATCTATTCTTTGCTGTTGAGCATGATGGAAATTGAAAAAAAAAACCTTTAAAAAAGAGTACACAAAACAACATTAAATGACCAACGTAACACAAAAGGCTAGAATTTTCGCTTCCACAAAATGCATGAATGCACACACAAAAAAAAAACTGTGATAAGAAATTGTCTAATAACTGCTTCCCAAACCCTGACCTCGGCAAAGGATTCCCGTGAAGAACCAGTGTAGACAAAAACCTGCGCTATAATTCACAGACGCTACGGGAGAGTTTCTTGTATTGTTTTTTCTTCGCAAAATTGCGAATATGCAGTCCAGTCGGCACAACGTTAGAAGTATGAAATAATTGCTGCCCAAAGACGAAGACGACTCGGACTCGAGGACACCTCAAATTTGTCTGCAATTTGAAGCCCTCTGACACGTCCTGTCACTCGTACCGATAGGGCAGCAGCCTTTTTCGCTTGTCTTTTACAACTCTTTTCATGCAGAATTATTGCCTAAAGGCATAAAGAGAGAGAAAGAGAGAGAGATAGAGAGAGAAAGAGAGAGAGAGAAAGAGAGAGAGAAAGGCAGTGAGAGAGAGGGAGAGAGAAATCACCGTTGGGTGCTTGACCTTGCCCCTTTTAGCCAGTGGGAAGAGAAACGGCACAACGTTAATTGCCCGTACGGTTGTTCTGAATATACCCGTTCCCTGTCCAGTTTGGGCAACCGTAAATCATACGCTGCAAAGCAAAAGTTATGAAAATGTCCATTTTGCCGAGCCAGCAGGGAAAAGGTTTTGTGCAACATGCCCCTCCGCCTCCAGTGAGCTACCTGGTTTTCTGGAGGAAGGAAACAGAAAAGGAGTAAGCAAGAAACGGTTTTTATTGCACATCGTCCTGCAAAAAAAGGGGACCACAACACCATCAGCAAAAGTCAATATATCATCATTTTTGAATTGGTTCGAGTCTCAGCTATCTTCCATTCTACCGGAGAAACCGGGGCTCAATGGAGGGTTGGCAGTGTAACTGCTGCTGTGTGGCATCGGTAACTGCGAACTTGAGATGCAGCCTTTTTTGTGTGGCATGCAAACGATGGTTAATGAAACGGACAAACACTCCGGCTGTATGGGTTGTGGAACAAAAAGGTTTATTGTTCTTGAGGCTGTGCCGTGCCGTGCTGTTCTAGGGTTGGTCCGATGTGACGGATTTGGGATGGCCTTCGCTACCTGTCCTGGATGATGGTGTGAAGATGAAAGAGGGCATACGGTGGGACGCCGTTTTATTTTGGATTCCGTTAGCGAAGCACGTGGTAAACCGGGACCGGGTGAGGCCGGGTTTTTATTCTCCTCGTCTTCTTCGGTGGTGTGTGTGTGTGTATTGAGAAGAAGGTCTTATTTTGGTAAGCTGTGAACGAAGGTATTAGCAAGGGTCTCGAGCTATACCCGGTGGACGGTGTCAGTGTGGATGTTTTGGAAGTAATTAGTTAATGCAGAACATAAATTTTGTAATTATTTGTTATTGCCCTTTCTGTTGCCTTTTGGAAGAGTGAAACGTCAACAAAATACGCCCCTTGTCTTTGGGAAGGGATGCTTTGGGTAGCAAAGATGGAATTGTAGGGTTTTTCTAAGTGTTGAAGAAAGCGAAAAACGAGTAGCCAGAATAAAGTGACGTTTTATGTACCAGAGGAGATATTGGTGTGCAAAAAAAAGGATTTTTACAATTTTCTTCTTAGTTTTATTATTTTACAGAAGCATAGGCATGTATATTTTGCTACCAATAGACTTGTAAATGCTTGGTAATTCATAAATCATGTTCATAGTTATCAAAGATCTGTGTTGCAATCAAGCCAGGTGATTTTAATGCTTTATATACATTTATTACTACGTATGCTACCTTGTTCTACCATGTTCTTGACTTCAAAGAACAAATCAAGTTGTTTGCTTGAAGGAAATGGTATTTGCGATGTTTGAAAGACTTCAGAACTCCCATAAAAGCTGTTATGTATTGTTATAAAACTTCAAAGATATTTGTCGTCGAATAAGGACATTCCTGGAATAATAAAGTCTTTCACAAGCATCTAAGTTGATTCCTGCGAGTCGTTGAGTCCTTTGAGTTGTCAAACACAAGACACGTTCTGCCTTGTTTCAAATAGCAATATATCATACTGATAATACTAAGGTTTTCCAAGGTTTACATGGACTCACTAGCCTAAGTAAGTCCATCTCAGCAATAGCTTTACGACAAGGTTACAACGAAATAATTGCTCTACTTGCTGATCTTCAAATGAAATGATTAATAGTTAGGAATGTAGCACACAGCTCCGAACACTGTGAGCGTTAGTTCCTTGGGTCACTACGGCGTGCCGGACGCTGTCAGTCACAAGAGTGCAATATTTCCCATCCCCGGTTAGTTTCCCTGTTAAGAAGCACCGTCTGACTCATTGCCCCGATCGTGTTAATCGATCGGTTTAATAGCATTTAACCACTTGCAGCGAGAAAATAAAATAAGCCGCCACCACGATCCTACCACGGTGCAGGATGGATGGCAATGTCAAATGTTACGTCAAAGGCTAGTCGACGGCCCGCCACGATCAAGCCCCATTTAGAACGCTGGCTAAGCTGGGTGAAGCGATACGGTAAAGAATTATCGAACCAATTATCGAGTGCGATATATATGTGTGCTGGGGGGAGTATTGTAATTTTGTGCAATTAATTAACCAAAACTCCGTGCCCGTATCGGATAATTTTCTCATCTTGCTCAACTCCTGCAACTGGTGGCGGTACTGCTGGTGCTGGTGGTGCAAAGTGTAAATTCGCGGATGTTGCACACATAAAACACACTCACACACTAGGGGCTTGGGGTGCGAATTACGTCCGAAAGGCAGGACGGTGCAGGCAGCCGCTTCAATTGCCAGTGCCATTTGAGCTGCCACCAATTTCTGTCTGATTGCTGTCACTGTCAGTGAGCTTCCCGGGGCCCCTGCCCCAGTTTTCCACCACTGCCGTGTGCGGCTGTTGGGGATCGCAATTTCTATTGCAACCGCGCGTTTGTGAAACGCGAACTCCTGCAGCACCAACAGTGCACCAGATGGTCCGACGGATGAATTAACAATCTCGCGCTTCACAGCGCTCAAACAGGGGAGCTCAATTTCGACTTCCCCGTCCTTCATTCCATGCCCCATCGTGGTGTAAAGGAGCACACACCACCACACCACCAGCAGCAATCGTCACCTCCACGGGCTCGGGCCCACAGTTTGTCATTATGCAGGCCACCTGTTGCCCTGGGTTTTGCGCCGCGAGTTGTTTCCATCGGCTCATCGTCCGGTTTCGTGCGGGGCCGAGGATCGAATGATATTCTAAATACAATAATTACGAAATTGAAAATTTATTTACAATCGTTTAATGCACCAATTGAGCTTCAATGCAAATAACTATTATTACGCGTGGCTCGGTTGAACACGGGGACAGCGGAGCTGTTTTGGTGCAATTGGCTGCAATGCACACGGAGACGACGAACAAAACATGGCGCAGCTCACGAAAAAGGAGCCAGCAGCCAGCCAGCTGCTAGTGATAGGAAATTGAGCTTTTATATGAGTGACGATGGTACACGATGGTGGGAATGTATTGTTCTAAAGTGTTATAAAGCACTAAAACTGTTCACTTTACATGAGCCATTCTTTGCCTTTATTGGTGGCTTATTAAACTTGTTGGCAGATCGCAGACGATAGCAATTCAAAAGCTCCTCCTCATTGTGCAATGTTTCTTTACATATCTTTCTCAACACACACGCTTCATCCATCCTTGCATGACTAAGAGACGGTTGTAAAAAAACTCTTCCTCAAACACACACTTTTTGCTTTGATTGCATACGGCAAATAGGCTACGAGCTGCGAGGAACCTTACCGGACGAACTTTCCAGTCCGGTGAGTACGGCACGGCACGGCGATTCCAAGATGTCTTCCAATTTGTACACCATATTTATGTATGAAAAGCGAACGATTTTATGTGGCGATGGGGGACGGATAGTCCAACCGACCGACCGTACACCCCCCTTGAGCACAACCCCTGTTGTACCCCCTGTTTTGATGGAGCACCAGTTCCGGTCCAGAGCGGCGGTGGCAGGTCTCCCCCCTCCCCCTACGTTCGCTACAATTGGCCACAAGAGTGGATAATTTGCTTTCCTTCGTCGGCTGCGACTCCGACTCCGTCTTGGGCTGTTTCGTCGGTCGTCCCCCCACACGCGAGTCCATCCATGGGTTCTAAGGGGTTTACGGACGGCCCTTTTAGGAGTGGGAAACTTGAGCAAAACGTTCACAGAGCCGTACGGTAATGTGTGCGCGAGTTATGTAAACCAAACGGGGTTGGGATGGGTTTGCAGCGGAGGGGAATAACATAAGTCGCCGTGAAGATCACTGATCGCAAACGATGTTGATGGTTGGTTGATTCTGAAGTTGATTGATATCTTTGAGGCAGAAACGGTTGTTGTTTTTTGTTGTTGTTTTGCTTCACCATCAGGTTAAATAAATGGGCATCGGAACGGAAAACGGATCGCTGGTGTGGGATGAATGAGTGAGTGAGTGTATGGGAATGATGAAAGTATGGCCGTTCTTTGTCTGAAGTATTAAAATTTTCAAAACATCAAGCGAATTGTTTCGCTTTGTATATGATGAAATGTCGTTTACTAAGAATACGCCTTTTACGTCACTCTGAATAAATGTCGTTGCTACAAAATTAGTCATGACTATTATAGATGAATCATTCCTTAGATTGCTTTTGGCATTACAAACGTACATAATCAAAAAGCTAGAATTATTAAGTAACTTTTTAAATACATTGTCATTACTTGAACTTCAACTTTGGATTATGAACGAAAGTCATAACATCATCAGGCCATTGAGCAATGAGTCTTCTTAGCTGTCAATTTTCAGAGCATTTGGCAACAAATAAGAAGGAAACTGAAATCCTTTTTCTCAAACTTCGGCACAAACTCGGTGACAAATTTTCAACCCAACACTAGATCACCTAGAACTGCTCACACTTACCAGGCCAACGAGTTGGTAATTAATCGCAAAAGAACAAATTGCTTATCACCTTTAAAAAATCAAACCACTGACAAATGGGCTCATGTAGCCCGATGCTTATCGGGCGGGAGTCGATGATCAACACCGCAACATCGCAAGACGTCGAACAACCTGTTCGACGCTGGAAATGATTTGATCGTGATATCCGTACGGCGACCATCGATACGAGCACGCCCTCCGCCTCCCCCCCCCCTCCGGGAGACCTCACTACGAGTGGGTAATTTCAGTTTTTAATACACCTTACATACCCACACCTTCGACAAGCAGCTCCGGGCGCCACTGCAGCCCTCCGGGAACATACTGGAAGTGAACTCGGCCAGCAGATAAAACAACGCGCAAAAAAAGAGGGAGAAAACTGTAACTAGTACATGTCACCAAGGGGGGGGGGGGGGAGGGAGTGTCCACACATACACATAAATCGTGACTAATTAGATCAATTAATATATGCTCGTAATTAATTATGCACCATGGCCAATTAATGTATGCGCGCATGATGGAAAGCTGTATTCCCGGGGGGAGAAAAATTCGCTGGAAAAATCCGTTCCGAAAGAGCGTCCCTTCCCCCCAAACAAACCCCCCCCCCCCTTTAGGCAATAAAGCGTCCCTGTAAGCGTCTGCGGGATGGCTTGTGCAAAAGCTGTGACGCCAGCGTGTCGCTTGCAACGAGACAACACGCGGTTACACGTCGATGCAGATGCATCAGATTGGAGCCGAGTCTCTCTCTCTCTCGTGTGTTTGTGTGTGAGTGTTTGTATTTGCAACCTTAAGCAACGGATTGTGTTCACCTTTGCTTGGGTTTTCTTCCCCCAACTGGTCACAATTGTCTAGCTGCTGCTGCTGCTGCTGCTGTGTCTGCGAGATAATCCACCCCGAAATGGGGATTTCACATTATTTGTCTCTTTAAAATGCTCATGTCCAAGCAAGCGCCTCCTTCGCCGGCGCAAGATGGATGTAAACGATTGCACCAGGCGCACTGCATTATGCACCGTGATGGGGGGTGTGCATCGATGCATCGCTTTGCCATACAAATTACCAGATTTGTATCATTATTATGACTGACTGATTTGCATGAAATAATAGCCCAGCGAAGCATAGCCCGGTGAAGCACTGCTTCGGGCGGTGCATAATACCCCTTTCCAGTACGGCACCAGTCCCGGGGTCCGGTGCAGGTGCGAGAAGATAAATGTGTTCGGTTGTACGGTCCGGTTGTGCGTTCGCATGCTAGAAGGACGATCTCGCAAGGAAGATGTAAGCTGGCCTACGCAGCCGGAATGCAAAGCTTTCTTGCGCTACGGTACGGTACAGAGTACGTACCGTAGCACGAGCTCACAATGATACAATGTGTTCGAAGGCGAAGGCGTTTGCAAAGTAGAACAAAACGACTGGAATGGAGGAGTTTGTAACGGTTGCGAAAGCTAGACAACAAAAAAATCAGTATGGATCGCTTTTGCTTGATCGATTTGTCTGCGTCTAGGCAGTTGTAAGCCGGCGGGCCGGGCAAAATTTGTAGTGGTCGTGAAAGAAAAGGTAGGTGGTGTGTGAATGTTAATGCCATAAAAAGATCCTGATATGCTGTGCTGCAGCAGTTTGCTAATGTGTTGCTAATGGAAGACGTATCGTTTGACGTAGCGTTTTGTACGTTGCACATTAGTTATATTTGCTTTAAAATAACTAAACTTTGATTGAAAGTGACATTATTTGAATTGTTTATTGTTTACAATGCCTAGTAAGGTTCCTTTCGATGTGATGGTATAATTAACCAGTTTAACTAACTCGACTGTAGTCTGCACGCAGACAACGATTTAGGGGAAGGTAGGTAAAGAAGACCCCAAGAGTAAGATGAACACTTCTCATAATTGCATGAAAAAGGTAATTTTCGAATAATCAACAATGCTGCATCCTAACTTGAAGTAATACAACACATTTGAGAACATTTTTGGCATAATATATGCAAAATTGGATAAATGCACGAACAAAACAAATTTCCAATCGTGCGCACCCATGTGTATCTAATTTGACTATTGCGTTTTATCTTCAGCTCTGTAGCCTGCATTGTTTATAATTTCGGAAGTTTTATTACATGAATCAGTTGTCGTGATTATTAAGCAAAAAACTAATGAAATTACGAGAATTAAAGCTATAGAAAATCTTGTTTTCTTGTGGTTTAAACATCCTGACACCAAAGCGGGAAAGACGGACACTCTGTCGTAGGGAATGATGGACACCGATTTTATTTATTGATTTTACTTCCTATAACAATTGGTGATGAACAGATATCATCAATCACCTTAAACAAGGGTATGCCGAAGATTCTAAATAATCCAGAAACAACAGAAATTATTTAAATGAGCGAGAAATGAAACACAGGTCAAAATAGTAGCAATGCGTTTTGCTGCACGCTCCATACTGATTAGGTACTTCACCAAAACCCAATATCTTGCCACGTCTTTGACAACTTTAATCAACAAAAAGAAGAGGCATTGGTATGGCATCGCTCAGGAATAGATCTAAGGTATTGCTATGATCAAAAGTTTAATAATAATATTAATAAATTAATTAATATTAATAAATAGTTAATTTAAATAGTTAATTTAAATTAATTTGACCAAGTCCATTAAACGTGCTCGGGTATTGAATTTTAGTAATTTCCTAAAGGGAAGGTCTAGACTAGGCTTGGGCAATTAGGTTCATTTTTATGAACGTGAACGTACTAGTTCTTTCGTTTACATGAAATGGAACGTGAATCGCGATTCATTCGTTCCATTCAGTTTATGAAAATATGGTAAATAGTTTCATTCCTCAAGAAGAATTACTTTATTACATCTAATGAATAATTTGGCAGACCAGGACAATCTTTATTTCGACAGGTAGGACGTTCTTTTTGTGAAAGATCTGGTCATACGGTTCCCGTTCATATTTGTATTGGATGAGATGAACAACCTGGCTTTGTATGACGTTCTTCATTTCGACGGTTGGATCGTTATTTTCGTGAACGTCCTGGTCATTCGGCTCACGTTCATATTTGTATGGAAGAAATTAACGACCTGGCGTACTAAAACTTTCTTTATTTCGACGGGTAGGATCTTATGAAAGAATCGATGAACGTTGATTATATGAACGCAGGTTGTTCGTTATTTAGGATGAATTGAATGAATCGTACAGTTCTGGTCTTGAGACACAATTCTAGCCTAGACTGTTGTTCTGTAAGCTGGAGCAACGTCCGCTGTTAGTGCCCAATCTTCTTCTTCTTCTTTGGCACAACAACCGTTGTCGGTCAAGGCCTGCCTGTGCCCACTGGTGAAGTGAGCTTGGCTTTGAGTGACTTATTGTTACCATAGCAGGATAGTCAGTCCTAGTATGGGGTCGCACGGTCTGGTCTATTCGGGGCTTGAACCCATGACGGGCGAGTTGTTAAGTCGTACGAGTTGACGACTGCACCACCAGACCGGCCCCAGTTAGTGCCCAATATTTGCCATAAATGCCATAAATTCTGCATTCAATGATATGTTAGAAACAGTGCTTATAATTCCTAAATTCACGGCTAAATGAATCGTCGTTGAAATGATCAAGAGTTGGTTTATGTACGTACCGGGACGTGCAAATCAATGGGATATATTCAAATACTATAAACCTCTTCAATTCTCAACGTTTTCTACAGATGTCCATCTTACCCTTCATGGTGTTCATCCCACGTCCCATATCAGGTGTCCATCTTAACTGAACATTTCAAAACATAACAAAAAACACTCTTTATTTCATGAAGACAACATAAAAAGTGATATAAACTTGAAAGATTGAACACATGTTCTGATAAAACATGAGTTTAAGATAATGTATGCACATTTACATGGACGTTATATTGATATATTCCCAGGTTTTTAACATTGTCCTTAAGCTGTCCGTCTTTACCTACCTTCCCCTATTGCCTTTTTTGAGAATCGCTTCAATAAAGTTTGGAAAATTGGCTGAATAATGTCTTTTATTATGTCTCTTTATTATTTTTTATAATTATTTCTGTAACAGTCAAATAGTTACAATATTTTGAATGACTTCTGAATATAGAGTGTTATTTGGCAGTACGTCTCAAGCGAAATGTGAAACTGCGTATGAAAATCATCGCTTGGGAGTGAAGAATTTGGATGTAGTGTGGTATTTTGAGATAGTCACGGTCGCCATGTGATATGTTCGATTTTGGGTCGGTCGCAATGTAGTAACTTTGAACTCGCGTTGGCCAGGGTGGTCTTCAAATATCGTTAGGGAAGGTCAGTTTTTGCCGAAATAGGCAGAACTGAAGTGGATACTGTTTCGTAGCGGACTTTCGACACTTGATCGTCCAGGCGATCATAGAAAACTTTAGGAGGTTTCCCTTACAGGTTTCCTGTTGGAGTTTAGAGGCCTTACCTTAGGTAGGAGGACATAAGTAAACTCCTCAAATCAGAAGTCGATAGATGATGGATGGGTATAGTCCTATCCTGACAGTCCGAACGAATCTTACCTGCCATGATCGGAGTTGGTTTTATTTATATTCAAAGAAGTTAAGGGTTTCGTACCTTTGGTTCCGGGTTGTATGTTGGAAAGTCATTGTTTTCACTCAGCTAGTTACGTTTGTCTTTGGCTGACAAGAACGATGGTTCTTGTCACTAAGTTCCTGTTTTGGTTTTGATGCATATACTGTTCCTGCTTTTGGTTATAATGCATAAACTGTTCCTGCTTATGTTGTATGTTTCAGTTGGTTTTGATGAGTGTGTCACAATTGTTTTATATCAACGGTGTGGCCTGAGCTCTTCCGGGTGTGTATGGTATGATTAACTGAATGTGTAACGAATGTGTTACAATAGTGTGGTTTAGCTTCCTAAGTTGTGTTACAATGTGTTGCTGATAGTGTGTAGCTTAACTGTATAGCAGATATGCTACAGTAGACATTCAAAATATGCCCAACAATGCTCTTCGTTCAATTTAAATTAATTCAATTCAATTTCTTATGAGCTTAAAGTGATCTGAACATTTCATCAGTCTTAAATACTTTTGATGAAATTAACAACAAAATTTAAAACAAATAAAACATGAAAAATTAGTTGAATATCGTTGAAATACACTCCACAGTCCAGGGTCCGGTGTCGGTGTTTTCAGGTGAGTTATAAAGCATTGTGTGCTACTTGGAAGGTGTTTTTCAACAGCTGTCATGTATTTATTGACAGATGTGCAGTGAACAACATATTGAGAGCGATGAGTGGTGCTGTTAACAATGGACAAATTTCTCTAAAAACAGTATGAAATTATTGGTTTTACTTACATTATGAATGACTATTATAAAATGCTTCACCATTATCGAGCACATGTTATGTCATTGCAAAAAAGGATGAATGAAGCTACCCACAAACAAAACTATAATTCCTTTCTTTCTACTAGCACCATCCATCAGTTGCGATCTCCCAGTTTGGCATCCTCATTACGAAAGCATCCACTTTCCTTCGCTTCCTTCCACAAGACGCTTATCGTTGTGATAGCCAAACGATGGCTGTAATTTATTTATTTACTGCTCTCTGTGAGACCGAAAGCTCCAATCGTTGGTCGCTCAATGGCCAGTGCCGCTCAGTGGTCAGTTTTCGGTCGCGATCGGTCTTTAATTTGTACCACCACTCATTGATCCATCCGCTTGCCCACTTTCCCGCCCAGCAGCGTCGAACCGAAAATTTCCCAGATTCCCAGATACCACGGGACCTTCCACTTCCCACAGCCTGTCAAAAGTGATGCAGACGGTCTGCAGCGGGTAAATGGTTGATTCTAGCTCCCCACCCCCCGTCCTTTCCCGCCCTCCTATCCATCACCATTTAAGTAAGGGAATTGCAAAAAAAAAACAAACGCAAGAGGAACGCCAGTCAGGAGAAGCATTTATCGTTTTATGCCTTTCGCAATCATCGAAATCACACGAAGTCCAAACCCATCAATTGCACCCAAACGCAAACGGATCTGGGGTGGTAGTGTGAATGGGTTGCGCGATTCCAAAGCCCAGGCCACATTCCGCCTCTCCCTCACTGCACACACACACACACACAGTAAGTGTGTCTGGGTGGGTTTGACGAATGCAATTTTGCACAAAAACGGCACGGGTGTTTGTGGCCGTTTTTTGCGCGCTCCTTTCGTTGCATTTGCTGCACCGCCGTTCCTTCTGCAAAGCCCGCTTGTTTTTCTTCCCATCCCCTTGTGTGTTTCTGTGTGCCGTGCTCTGTCTGCCTGTCTGTGTGCTTTAAGTCTTATTTTGCATACCCTTTTCTGAAGCGGGCCCAGCCAAGCATTCGCAGGCTCATTTCATTCGATTGCAGTTTATTGCTATTATTACAGCGAGCGAAACGTGTTTATATCAATTTGAATCCACGCCGAAGCGCGGCCGCCCGTTGATGGACATGGACATCATGGCCCTGCACAGCCATTCCCGTGGCCGCCCTTACCCGCATGGCCGCCCTTTACCCGCTGTCCAAAAGGGTTCGCAAGGGAGGGAGAGAAGCATTTTGGCACCCAACTTGGATCCTAGAAGCGGGTTGGGTCTGGGTGAATTTGGGGCTAGGAGGGCGAGACGATCGGACCACAACTGCGATTGAGCGTAGGGTTTTGTTTCGTGTTTTTTTCTCTTTGTTTTTGCGCAACGTATTATTTTTATTTTTTATTCTCGGTTTGCTTCATCGAGCTTTACGTCTGTCAGTGTAAAAGGGCCATAGCACATACACTCACACAAAGGGTGGCGAATTGGCGAACTAACTAGCGATGGATTCTTTATTACTACTTCCTGCAATTATGAATGAATATATAATTTGAATGCCTGTCCAAGCGGGTATGTCTCTCTCTTTACTCTCTCGCTCCACCTCTCTCTCTCTCTCTCGCTCTCTGTAGCGCGTTGTTCACACGTGTGTTACGACGCTGGGCAGTCCACTTGGGCCGGATATTCCACGGGTTCGGTCTTGCATTGAAACAACTCACCCAACCCACCGAAACCAAACCAATGGACCCTCCCTGGGCCAGACTTTTGAATGAAGTATAAATCGATTGATTAAAAATAAAACTGTTATATTTAAACCATTCGATGGAGAGCCAAGGGCGGTGTGGTTTAGGCGAGCCACTTTTGGACATGGGGAATGGGACCTGCCCGGTATTTATATTTATTTGTGTTGTGTTTTGTGCCTTTTACTGACGTTTCGACATTTTTATGCTTCAACCCTGATTTCCTCCTCCAACTGTAACCTCCGCTCCTAATCGTCCCATCACTGGCATAGAGGTTTTTGCCAGCTGGGGGATTTTGCATTTGACCGATGACCATGCTTTTGTACGATCGACAGCGATCAATCGCGCGATCGAGAGGAGGGATGGGGAGCATAAATGGGACCTGAGTGCTCTGGTACAACACGGCCTTCTATGGTCTGTTACCAGTGCAGCACCGTGCCGTGTGTGTGTATTGTCAACTGTCGACTCGGATGCCAATCTCTGCTCAGGGTGGGTGTGGGAGAGTAAAATTAATAATAATAAGCTTTTCAATCAATTTCCATCTCGAACTATTCGAGCTGGAAATGTTGCGTTGTGTGCGACGCTTGGAGCGAATAATCTGGTGGGGGATTGGTAGTTACTGCCAAAGGGAATTAAAACTAGGTCAATCGGTAGAGTGGGTGTAGCTGCAACACTGAAAAAGATCGATGAGTTTCATGGTGTAGTTGCTGGAATAAGTTTCAATGCAGCTTCTTTTAATGAAATTATTTTCAAAAAATGGAACCATATTGAATTAAAAATTAGAAAAAAATACTTCCAAGCAGTACAACCAAACTTCAACTTCAGCATAATGTAAAAGTTTACTTCCGATGCAATAAAACGTTCAAATCTTACTTTTTGTAATAATACAGTACTCTTAAATAAATTTACTGAGTCTTGAGATTTCGGAGGTTATGTTATTGTATTTTTTTCTTAAAACACTGTATTATCTTACATTTAATTGTTTCTGAATTTACGAGAATTGCTGCTTTTATACTAATTTAAATAATTTAATAATCTCTTGCACGATGTAAACGCCATAACGGATGACAGATACAGAACTGAATCTTGGCAATTATAAAAATTAACTCGATATCTCAGTCCTTTTGACAATTGAGATCGGTGAAACCATCGTCAAAATACAAGCTTGGTAAACCATTTAGCCGAGATTCAGTTAAAAAAGTCAACTGAATATTCGATCATTTTTAACGCCCGTTCGCCCCTTCGAAAATTGTGCAATTTTAACTGAGATATTAGTAAAGTGTGGTTTCGGCATTATTTCAAAATCGAGCCCGTGAAATATTTTTAAATGTGTACTTAACAAACACTAATACATTTGATGACGCTCTCACAAAGAGTAAGATAACACTCATTCACCTATTAAATTATTATATGCTTCACATCATACCTCTCAAGGCCGAATACCCCTTAAAAGCTTTAAACGAATCGATTATAATTGCCTTCAAACAGAAGTTGTTTGAAAAATGGAATTAAAATAATTAGAACCATAACCGTTCTCCGATTACCAAATATTGTTAAACATCGAGCTTTGTTTGACGGCAAACACCCTCTCAGTTGAACTCAGAAAGCAATAATAATAATAATAATAATTGCAAATTGATAGCTTCACCAGGCCGATATGCTTTCGGGTCAAGTACGGTGAACCTATTAAAGATCAACCCCAGGCCAGTTATAGAAAATCATTTTCTCATGTTAATATTTTATGTAAACGATCCACCCATCGAATCGAAAGCATACACAGCCAATTCAATGCCCACACGCAGGAGGGTGAAATTGCACGGCCAACCGATGTGAGCACAATGGGAGCGAGTATTGCAAAATTACAATAATTTTCAGCCTCATTTCCGGGATGCGTTTTCGGCAGTAAAGTTGGAGGGTAAGCTGGAATACGGCAAATACTGTAGACAATCGAGAGAGTATGTGTATGTATTGAGCCATTAATCAAACGAAACGGTGAACTACGGAGCGGAATATATGTACATCTACATACAGACTGCGGATATTGAACGGTTGAATTGAAGGGGAAAACGCTTTTACATGCACGCTTTCTAAGGACACGCGCGCTTACACACGCGCACACGGCTTCCCTTTGCGCTAATGTGCATAGCTAATATCGATATCATGCAGTATAATGTTGCGATAGTCGGGCGACAAGTTGGGAGTTTCGAGTTCGAACTGGGTCCACAGCCGAGCAGTAATTAAGGGGGTGACGGCGAACACCGCCACTACTGGCCATGGCTAATTGTGCAAACATGATGAATAGATGAGCAGCACCCCTTCGTCAGCGTCGTTCTCTTGGCCCAGCTCGTTATTGCGTTATGCCACGAGCCACCTGGATAGGTCCAGCACGGGTAAAACGGCCTTTGCAAGGCAGTTCTGGCTCGCATGACCATGTTGGGAGGCGGCAGGGGGGACGCAGAACAACCACTCTCGATGCGTCGTGCGCGTAACGACGATGCGTCTTGATCGCCTCCGCGGACTGTTCCCTTCTACGGCATGATGTTTGTCGCCCGACTTTACAAATATGACTGTTATGACACATTTGCCACTTTGCAGTCCTCGGCCCCGGGCCCCGGCCCGAATATGGCTTAATAAATTATGTAAAACACATTTTATTACCTAGAAAATCGCACACAGCGCTCGAGCGGCTGGGTGGCGTGCGGCGGATTGGGTCGGAGGGTCGGCGCCCGATAAGGGCATCCGGGCAGTCGACCGAAGCGGATAGTCAATGGCATGCGATCCGCACTGGCTCAATGTGCGCTTGCGGCAGCTCATCCATCCGACCGAGCCGAGTTCGGAGAAAGGGCAAAAAGGGTCGGTATCACGGTGGCTGGCCATATATCCGAGTAGACTAGGCTGGCGCTCTGGGGGGAAGAGTGCGAGACCGCAGATCAGTGGAATGTGTGCTCTACTGTGTATGTGTGTGTGTGTGATTATTAGTTCTGTATTTATTAGTAAACGATGTACTTTCGATTTTTGTACAATCAACCTACCACTTCCCCTTGAGGGTGCATTGCTGTGCGTAAGTGCGTCACGCATCGTTCATCCGCAGGCGAAACACGACGACGTGCTGCAATGTTTGTGCACCTCTTCTCTAGCGCTCACACAAACACCCCACAATCTGTCGATGATCTCGTGGCTCGAAGGCTCTCGATTTGGTCGGGCTCCAGCTGGTCGGGCGCGCTATAGATATGCATCTGCTGACGGGGCAGAAGTTAGCTGCCCTTGTTTGGAAGGCGGGAGGCTTGTGTGGGGCGTCGATTATTTAGCGGAAAATATTCATACCGCGGGCACAGTGATACATGCACGCTGCGCACTGATTAGTATCTTCCCCGGAAGAGTGATCTGGTGTATGGTGTTATGGGGATGATGTTACGATGTGCCGCACGGCAGGTATGCACTAATGGTGACAGAAATGTGTGACACTCCGCGCGATAAAGTGTAACAGCATCGTAAGGTAGGCACCTCGTTACCGGAATGGTACTGGTAGCATGATTAGGTAAGCGGATGGGGCAACTCGAGGGTGACATGATGCAGATAAAATTTGGTTTCACACGTTTTTGTGAGATTTATCTTGAGTGAAATCATCATTTAATGCAGTAAATCATTTGACACAGTAAAGGATGAAAAAACAGGCTCCGAAGCATAGCTATATTAGACTAACAGCTTAGATCTCTTGTAGCAATGCAATGCTTTGAAATTTAGCATACTTGGCGTATTGAGGAATTCATGATTTTTACAGACTTTTGACAGACAGAAAAGAGACCTTGACACTCAAGAAACTGAATCCACTTATTGAGCCAAATTCTTTCATCTTTTGGAGTTTGTTGGCTGATATGCCCTAAAAAGATCCAAGCTCAAAGGACCATCCTTAAAAAAATAATTTAAAAAAATCAAGCAAAAGTCAAAAATAAAATTTAAAGGGTTCGTTTGCTAGTTAAAAGCACGAATAAGAGTGTACTTGCCGCTTTTCCCATAAGGATCCAATACCGAAACAGTAATTATTTTAAAACATAAGTGTTTGTATCATAATAAAGAGTTCAAGAACGAATTGTAATGAGTTATTAGTAAAATTGTGCAAGAGTAATTAACAAAAGTAATAAAAGAAACTTTATCTAGTAATACTGTTTTCTTTGACTTTACAAAAACGTTCGCATTTTTGGCGATAAACTATCCGTGTAAACAGCCTTACTTCTTAATGATTCAAACTTCAGGACTTAAGCCCTAGGCTTTGGAATGGGATCGTCAATATTGACAGTGATTAACACCGGAGCAAGTTCAGTTCAAAGACAAAGATATGGTCAGGAACTCGGGCTGTTAGAGACTGCTAAGATATATACTTCAGTTCCTAGTCTATCAGATTCCAGCAGCTGCTTTGAAACTTGTGCAAACATATACCTCTCGTGCGCTGATTTGGTCGTCATACAACTCCGGAAAAGAAACAACTCCGTTTAAACACACTACCGTAAATTGGAGATCAATTTAAATCTGATCGCTCCTCATCATTCTTTCCATGCCACCAAGATCCATCATGACATTACGCCCAGCTCGACTCCACTCTCGTTCTGCGCTGCATGATTTATGACGTCCACCTCAAGTCCCCGTGGCCTGTGCAACTGTGTGTTTCTGCAGTCAATTTTCTGCCCGATATCATGCAGCCGACTCTTCATAAATTTCTCATGAGCCAACCAACCCATTGGCCGGGCATCGATGCCTTAAGTAGATCCGCTTTTGTTCCCTTTATCGAACCGTACAAACAAAACCAAAAAAAAAAAAGAAAAGAAAAAACAAGCTTGCTTCACGGGTCACGTATGCAAATTCCCCTCGTTTTTCAGTGTTCCCCAGCAAACCACAAAAATCTGCGGTATCATGCGGTTGGAATGGGGTGGCCAAGAGTGGAAAGGCTAACCGCGAGTCACGCAATCAACTTTGAGGTACAAATCAAATCAAAGTAAATTTACCTTTCACCACATCCGTGCTCCCGTGGCTTCCTGTCGCACGCGTTTTTTTCCAACCGGAAGCCCAGCCGGAGAACCAAAGGAGTAGGCAGGAAGGAATAAAAAACCGCCAATCACCCATACGTTTCCACCCTATGTTAGTGTTCGTTCGGTATCCTACCAAAAACGCAAGTACCTCGTTGAAAGTTGCACCTTCACGAACGAAGGGAGCCCTCTAATCTAATAACGCGCTCTCTGCACACCGAAAGGACCTGCCGCAACCGGAAGTAGGCCTTCCCTCGTCCCTGCCAGTTGATTGGAAAATTGTCTGCCAAAAGTCAGCCAGCGTGCTCAGCGTGGCCCTCTGTTGAACACGTGGAGGGTGAAAGAAAATATGAAAATTACCTTTGCGTGGGCTGTTGATCACTCGCTTCAACGGAAATCGGTAAGTTAAAGGGCAATTCCCCAATACCAGCGGAGTGGGTCTGTTTGGTTGCAGAGTTTGTTTGTATGGTTTTTTTTCTTCTGTGTGTGTGTGTTTTGTTGAACGGATATTCGTTCTCTCTCTATCATTTTTTCTTCCCCGTACTTGTTCACTCAAATACCTTGCCGTGAAGGACGCCTCGAATGCCTTCCGGTGCGTAATTGAAGGCACGCGTTCGTGTTTATGAAACAAATAAATAATAAATATCATGCCACAACCATAATTGACGGTTATTAACGATCCCCATGTTCGCGGGGGCGTAATGTGATGAGTGATATGATGGAAAATTGATCTCTGTCAGTGAGTGAGTGAGTGCTGCTAGGCGCTCGACAGCCGTTCGACACACGCAGTCCTCTGGCAGTATCATCGCACCAGCACCGTTGAGCAGAGCGCGAACCAGACGGACGGCGCGGGAAAACGGTGGCCGAAGAGGAGAACGGGAAAAGAAGCAAAACCAGAGGTTGGGAAAAACTTTATGAACTCCAACGCCCATCACGGTGCGGTCATAAATCAAGCGATGACGACTCGCGTGAGTGTGTTCTCCGTGCGAGGTGCTGTTGCCAGTGCTGCTGCAACGTTCAGCAAGCAACGATGTTTACACAGATTTGAAGTCGGAATTATGTTTATTTCCTCATTACATTATTGTGCACCAGATAATATAACAACGGGTTTTCACAGTGCGTCTGTAAATAAATACGGTCCCATAAATCCCCCCCCCCCCCACTCCTCTGCGTTGGCTTCTCTCTATGTCCCTTCTTTCCTCCCTATGGCGTGGAAAAACACCGTTCCCATTTTCTTCGCGCTGCACTGTGCGCGTTGCTTATATTCTAATAATTTTTGGCGGGTTTAGCTAGTCTTACTAGAGTACATTACAGTGGTGGCTGTGTGTGTGTGTGCATCTACTGTTTATCTAACAATTTCAGTGCTTTCCGCGGAACCAAGCAACGCACGCTGCACCACTTCGCTCGCAACTGCTTCCGGCCGTGGTGGGTGAATCAAATAAATTCCTCCAGCCATCCTTCGTTCAGGTTTTGGCGACGCCAAGACGGCAGCACACACACACACATAGAGAATGCTACGGGTAAGGTTTATGTGGTTTTCGGATGGTCCAGATCCGTTGGTCCGTTGCCGTGCCTTGGTGGAACCGTTTTTGACGAGGCCAAAAGGAACGATTTGTGTGCGTGTGTATTCGGTTGTTGGATATTCAAAACAACAATAGCCAACCGGCCCCCGACCGTCCGGAATGCTGGAGGAATCGTTTACGTTTAGGATTTATGGTTATGTTAGATCTAGGCTTTTAATAGGTTTTTAAAATATAATTCCAAATTTTACACTCCGCGGTTGGAGCGGAACGATGGAAATGGTGGAGCCAGCAGGGACGCAAAGAAGCGCTCTGTCTGTCGATCTCTGTTCTGATGATCGTTGCGCCTGACGGATGGCCCACGTGAGAGCGTGTGTTTTGTTACGGAATGGTACGGTTTGTTCATTGAATTAATAATGGATAGTTTTTATTAGGACCTGTGGCACTGTGTGTGTGTGTGATGTAAAAAGCCACCCCCCCCCCATACGCGATAGTGTAAACATGTGTTTGCTCAAACTGTGGCTTTTTTTAATTCTCTTTCCCAATGCAAGCAGAAATTATGGTTATTGGGGAGCTGCGCTCTCGCGTGTGTAAAGAGTTTTTTGTATAAATAAACTAGCGTGCAAAATTTCATCAGCCCAGAAATCAATCGCATTTGACGTGTGAAATGAGGGATGGGGAGCAGAGGGGAGCTCGGTTTCGAGATTTCATTTAATCAATCTACGGGTCAATAAATTGTTTCGCTCGGTACTGGTGGGACTGGCACTGTTAGGAGGACGAGAACAAAAATTAAAAATAAATAGAAAAAAATCGTAAAACAACCCCCGAAAGAATCGCTCCTGCCCTCCATAACCGCTAAGGGCAAACAAAGCGTAAGAGAGGGAGAGAGAGAGAGAGAGAGAGAGAGAGAGAGAGAGAGAGAGAGAGAGAGAGAGAGAAGGGAGGCGATTTAAAAAAACACTGTTTGTGTGCTATTTGCGTTTATTTTGTACAACACGGTGGATATTATCCGGGTCGAGAGCTGGCTGAGTCGTTTGCTGTGAGTGTTTCCTGCTGACCCGAGGCACTGGTCAGTCATGAGGGCGGATGTGATGGTCACTTCATCAACACCATCACCACCACCATCATCATCAGCATGATTGCCAATGGTCAGCAGTTCTGGAGGCAACATTATAAAAAAGTGCGACTTTTAAAAATTGTGTCACATTTTGACACTTGTAGAGTGTTGCACTTGTTGCCCTTCGGGAGCCGAAGGGCTGCGGGCATACACTGGACTGCTTCTGATCTAGTCGAGCGGGTCTGTCTGTCCCATCGGTAGCCGTGATTTACATTCTTATTAAAATAAATAAAAAACAGTCAACCGTGTGCGTGTGATTGCTTTTTTCTCGCTCTTTTTTTCCAACCCATTGTTCCACGCTGGCACAAATAGTGTGCGCTAGAGAACCCCCAGATTCCCTCCCCATCGGGGTGTGGCAAATTGACCGCACCACGGGTTGTCTTTTAGCCGGGTGTCGGGGGAATGGGGAGGGCTTAGTGTAGTACAAAATTAATCAACAAATTAGTTTTAATTTGGCACAGATGAACAGCGGGGGATGCGAATAATAATGGTCCCCCAGCTCAGGCGGTTCACCGAAAAGCCGGCCCCTTTACAGCCACAGCGTTTACACCGTCGCACTGGACGCCGGATGACTGCTGCCCGGGGATATCGAAGTGATTTTTTAATTTTTAATTTAAACCACCCGCTGACAACGACAACGCTTCGCTCTCTCTATCTCTCTCTTCTTTTACTGGCGAGAAAGCAATCTGGCCTCGACGGACCGTTCCGGTGACTTCCGGTGTGCTCTAATCGAGCTGATTCGCTCGCAAGGACCACCACTATCGGGTCCTGGGGGGCATTTTTAGCATCAATATAGAAAAAGGCGATGAGAAGATTTAATAAAAACCTATCAATCAATCAATCGAGGATTAAAGCGAATAAAAATGTGATAAAAACGAACCGATCAGTGCTGAAAGTCATCCCCATTGCAAACACCAGGGATTTGTGTGTGTGTGTGCGTTGCTTGATGGACGTGGTCCGCTGATATATACGCCATATCGGAAAGGAAAGCACACGGAAGCACATCATGCAAGGCAAAAACAAAAAAACCTGTCACTGCAACTTTACATCATCGATGGCTTGTTTTACAAAACCGTACTAACGGGCAACATTTAAACTGCAATCAACTCTTATTAATTGCTGCACGAATGTTCACTTCACTCGAAAACAAACAGGAAAAAAAACACTGACTTGACTGTGCAATGGTCTGAGGTCCGCCTTGAAAAGATGGGGAGATGGGGGAAGCCTTTTGCGAACACATTTCAATAACGCGGGCTGTTCCCAGTGTCTGAGTATTTTTGCAGTTTTGCATATCGGTTTGACTGGCGCTGCTGCTGCTGCTGCTGCTGTTGAAGTCATTCTTTGCAGCGATCGATCGCACGTTTTCCACAAAACCCCGATACGCGCCGATACTGCTATGTGCGTTTGCGTGAGTCTGTGTGTTTGTCCGTTCGTCTGGGTTTGCCAAATGTTGATTTATGTTCGGTCGCGATCGAATTAATTGGCCGCGTTCGCGTTTAAACCTGACTGTGTTGTGTGTGTGTGTGTGTGTGTGTGTGTGTGTGTGTGTGTGTGTGTGTGTGTGTGTGTGTGTGTGTGTGTGTGTGTGTGTGTGTGTGTCTGCGCCGCAAGGTGACACAGCATTGCAACACGAAGGGTAAGCGGAGGAGTTTGGTTTGGCACTTTACTGGGATGTCTTGACCCGTATTTTGGGCGCGTTTTAATTGGGTCCTTTTCCGTAGCCCGGTTGCCCGGTCCTTTAAGGATGGTGGGGGCAAGAGGGACTGCAGGAAGGTAGGAAGACTTGTGCAGTTTGGCTTTGTGAAGGTTAATGTCACTCGGGGATGCATTTCTGATGCCGTTCGGTTCGGTGATCGATGTGCCGAGTAGGGTGAATTGCAAGGGTCATGGCATGTATTCTGTTGCGGTTTTTTACGACCAACTGTAGTGTTAATCGATGGTTGGAGAAGATTTTGTATTTTTAACACGAGTTTTGTCTGATCGGTAGACTTTGTAGGGCCGTTAATGCTAAATTGTCTTAATTTACTTTAATTTGTTTGGCAAACGTCTCCCTTGATTGGATTTGCTTCTCGTTAAAATATACTGTTAGAATTAGTCTTGTTGTATTCAATAACACATAATTCTGAATACATACAGATAATCAAACATATTACAGTCATTGCCATCAAGTTTTGTCTCTGAGCTACCATGTGTTTGTATCAAAATCAAGGTGACAGGATAGATTACAGGAGGGATCTTAGCCCTGATTTTAGTAGACATCATGGATGGAGATTTCTAAGGAAATTGGCAGATATTCCTAAGAACTTTGCTAAGGACTTTGTATGAATCTTTGGACCCTTTGGACTCCCTAGCTGTCAAATGAAGATTTGTCAAAGAACACTCGGATCGTCCGACCTGTAGTAATTTATGGACCTTGATCAAAGTCACCTTTTATTGACAGTGTGTCTCAATGTTGATACTTTACTCTATTGAGTGATTTCCGTAGATTTCATGTTCAACTATGGTGAACAATTCAATAAAAAATACTTCAGGGTTCTATACTTTTTGTTCAATTTGAAAGCCTCATGAAAGTTTCTAAGTCAACACGAGTTTTGTACAATGAATGCAGTAAAAATTCCCAAAGAATCACTTTTTACATGAAATAATAAATTATAAACTTCGACTAAAACTATTGTAACGTAAAACATTTCCCCAAACAACTTAAATGAAGAGAAACTATTATGGTTCCTAGTTGAGGTACTATTTACTATAAAGTATTTACTTACGGACGAATTTTTCAGAATTGGTTGCTGAAAAGGATACACACTACAGTCTTTCGCAGAGATACGCGAATAATGCGTTCCAGAGACATTCGCGTTACTCGGATTTTAGCGTAAGTTGAGTTCACGTTTTACTGCCAGAAAAGGCTTGAATTATTAAGATTTTTTTATTGCATTTAATTCATTCAAGTAATTTATTACTTTGTAAATGTAATTCGTGCATAGAATTTGGATGTTTATGTCTTTTTAGTGATTTAAAACTTTCGAAAAAAATGCAAATAATTTTTCATTTGACAATTGATGGAGAAAATCAAACTGATTCTGACATTTTAACTGTCAAAAATATAAATTCGTGTAACTCGAATTCGCGTAACTCGAGTGTCGCGTATCTCGGGAAAAGACTGTACCTCAAAATTAGTGCTGTAGCAGCAGAATTGATGCACACTGTCAAACATTTGTAGGTTGAAGACAACAGTTGCACACGACAGTAATGTGTTGCTGATGATCTTTGATGCTTCATCCTCTACATACTATTTAATCTGTTTCAGAACAAAGGATTTCTGTTCGAAGAACATATTTATTGTTGTGTTGTGTTATTGAAATGTGCTTTTAGTTTTTGTTTGTTATATAAATTTTATTATGTGATAAAATAGCAGAATAAAGGTCCAATTCAGTATACATTTCTTAAAAGACAGAACTGTTTTCTCATAATCCTTGTAATATCAGCGTTAGCAAAAAACAGTTTCCATTGCTGTAAAAAAAAACCTCGAACTCACCCTGCTTAACCCAGCATCATCCATCATTTGTACCATTGTACACGGGGTAAATCTCTCCTACAAGATAATATCAATAATGCCTTTTACTTTGTCTCTCCCTGCCTTCCACCCCCTCCCCCCCCCCCCATTGCCACTATTTATTTCTGGTCAATCAGCTCTTCGTTTTTTGTTGTGCACTCCTAGAAAATCCCCCTAACACATAAAAAAGCCCTCTCGAACGCAAGAAAAACGCTGACGCGTGCCGGGTATCAGTTTATTTACACAAAATATTTCACACCGCTAGAACTTCCGGCGGCGGCGGCGGCGGCGGCCGTCGCTCCAGTATTTTGCAGCAACAAAACAAGAAGGAAGTGAGCAGCACACGAACGGCCGAAAGGGTCTCAAAATCGTTCCTCATTATCGGTATCATTTTCGTGCCAATAATCCCTGAAGCGAACTGCCGGTGGCCGGGCTCAAACCCGGTCAAAACGGACACGCGTACGGTATCGAGTGGCGTTAAATTGTCACCCGTAATGTTGTTGCGGCACAAAGGAACGGTTTCGGCAAGCGGGTGTGTGCGGTCCTAGATCCTTACCAAATCAGGCATCTTTCTCCCCATGCTTCGGGAAGGATTATTGGCGTAGCTTCGTTGCGTTCGTTCGTACAGCAAAAAACATCTCCCAATCCCAATGATGATGATGATGCTGCGATTGTAAACTGTACAAAGCCCGAGTCCCTTGTAAGTCCCAAGCTAAGTTTACAAATTTATGCACAACATGATCGGAAAAGCCCGGGAATGGCGGAAGCTGACGATGGGAAGCGGTAATGTGCCCCGGAAATGTGTAAACATCCCACCGGCCCTTCCCGGGGGCTCTGCAGCCATTCGATCATTTACCGTAAATGTAAAATATCCTCCCCAGCGCTCCTGCCCGCTGCCCCGCTCGGTCCCTCATTCGGGCTCGCTGCCGATATCGTTTGCGATGAATGTCTATAATTTACATATTTAATGCCATGGTGGAACACCATTTCGAAGCCATCATCGTACAGTGTCGCTACCACGCTTCCCTTCGGCTACCACGATTGACGTCATGCGTAGCCCACGGTAGCCAGGGCGCCATTTTGCTTCCAGAAACGTTCTTTTCACCTTTCCGCCACCGGAAAAGGAGAAGAGAGCAAAAAGGACATTAAACTTCATAACTGTCAGCTTCATCTCATAAAGTATGCAGGAAGCGATTCCACCAGGACAAGGGGCACAAATTCCACAACACACACACCGAGGGACCGGAACAAAACCACCACCGACAAACGCAAACAAACACGAACACGGTGTCCCATGTTCGACAGCTCCCCTTCCTCTTCCGGCACTGGAAAAGGAAAGAAAATAATTTCTTTTAATTTTCCCCGTCATCACATTCCATCGCCATCGTGTGTGCGGTGCACGGAGGGGACGCGGGCCTTGGGGTGGTGGGTTTTGCGTTGATAGAAAACGCCTCGGCAGCGAAAAAGAAGGCGCCCGCGCGCGACACGTCCTCGACAGCCGAGCCGAAACAGCGTCTTTCCCTGGGAGTGAAATTTTACAGAAAATAATCTTATTTGATGCATATAATCTTCCCGCCGCTGTTATGAATTTCAATTGGTATCATGCTTTCTCCGGTGCGCCGGTGTCGGTGTCGCCTGGTGCGCATTGTACTGCCGGGTGTACTGCAGCAAAGCAAGTAAGCCACGGAAAAGGCGGATTTCTTTCTTTCGCGCCCTGCTTCACGCTCCACGAGCGAGCGCGCAAAGAATATGACCAATACACGGGCTGACGGGATGTTGGTGTAAAGGAAACAGTAGGCGATGGTTCGCTCTACGACAACATCCACAAGGACGTTGGCTCCTTTTTCGCCCCGGTGCCATCGTTTGGGCTGCGTTTGGGCTGATATTTGCCCGCTTTCTTCGGTTCGATTCGATTAGCGCTTCGAAAAGGAAAATCTATTTGATTAATTTATTTCGGCGAGGCTGGATGTGAAAATTAAATTTAGAATTTATGTGACACCGTTTTTATGCGATAAAATTGATATTAATTTTATCTGCGCCTCGCTCTCGTCCGTCCAACCATCCATTGCGTTAGCAGGACGGATGGAACAATTTGGGGGGACCTATTTCATTTATTTCATTTGCTGAAAATGGGACATCAATACTTCTGAGTGTCTATATGTGTGTGTGTGTATGTGTGTAACAAGCAGCATCAGTGAATGATGTTGTGCAACAACAACGAATATGGAAAATGAACTTTTGCAGCAACAAATGGATGGGCGAAGATGGGGAAGGGGCTTGCGTTTGAATTGAAAATTATTTCCATTTTCCTTGCCTTTGCCCATCCCCACTCCCGTTGGATGCGGGGAAATTGTTTGCAGGGAAACGGCACTGTGTTTGCTTTTTTTTCTTCTTCTTCTTCTGCTTCTACCTCTTGTTTGCGCTTTTGCGCTACATTTATTGTAGCAGTGACAGTGCACGGCATGATGCGCTGCTCTCATGCCCTGTCAAGCAAAAGCATATTGGAAAACGGGCAAAATTAAACCTCAGCAACGGTAACTGTCGTCATCCCGGGCGCTGCGGGGGAGTAAATGAAATTTCATTAACAGCGGGTCTCTGGCTGGCTGGCGGGGTGGGGCAGATTTTTACCAAGACACATCGAATGAGAGGGAGGGAAGCCCACAGCTTGACAGGGTGCGATGGAATTGTCATCTTTCGTACGCTGAGCTTGACGTGTGTCGGTGCCCATTGGGAAAGGGATTGCAGATTGCAAAAGTCTGGACGGAATGGGTGCGTCCGATGAGTGCAAATTGGATTGGAAAATGGAAATCATGTAAAAGGAGTGAAAACAGTTAAAAAGAATAGGGTTTTTTTGTGTTTTAGGACGATTAAATGCTTGATTACTCTTTTAATTTATGCATTTTAAACTATTTTTCTCCCATTGATTTACTGCTTTGGCCATAATAGTCTAATTTTCGATTATTAAAGTTTTAGTATGCCGCTTTAAATTTCTAAACGCCAAAGATGTGCTATTGGTATTTGGACCGGCTAATGAGTGTTAGAATAAGAAGACAGTCTAGTTGGAATGAAATTTTTATTCATACTTCTTACACATTAAAATCGGAAAAGTAACAAATCGTATCTAAAATATCTAAAATATATCCAACATACATACCTAGGCGCCTGACAGTATGCAATATACTTGGCAAAGCATGACTAGTGGATAATCTAATCGTTTGATTATTTAAACAGGCGTGTCATTGACGTTTTCCTATTACTAGAATTGAAATCCTTTTGTACATATATTTGTCAATAAAAAATGCTTCGAATTACTTGCTTGGTTGACTCAATAGGACGATTATCGATGACAGCAATTCATTCAACGGACGTTCTGTTTAGATTTAATTTCGTCCAACGATTAGATTGAAGTTGGAACATGAAAATGCCACATTGAACGCATACAAAAACATTACCCATGATAGAAAACGGCAAAGGGAAGTTCCATGTAAATAGAACACACGCACTCACCATCGTTAAAACGGGACTCATCGTAACGGAAGAGGCGCAAAAAATGACACTTCCGTCACTGCCTGTGCGACGCAGCCCCTTTGTGCACTTGCACAGGGACGGTTTAATGTTTCCCATCCGCTGCCCCGGGGCCGTCGTTTTGCAAATCCCTCTGAGAAAATGTTCACTCGCGACACAACCGGCGTCCCTGTCCCGTCTCGTCATCACGCATGCAAGCAAGCAGGCAAAAAAAGGGACCAAAGCGTGAACGGAGGAGAGATAACGGGGGAGCGAATTCTCTTTTATTTACTTTTAATATGATAATCACGTGACTGTGACAGGAGCATATGTAAGCGTTTAGCCCGTGCAGCATATTATTTTTCATCACTCGTGGCCGGTGGCCAAACCCCTCTGTCCCAAAAGGGTGCCGCGTGCCATGGGCCGTATTTTGCGTACAGTAGGCGAAAAATCTCGCGCTCGCTCGCCCGCCCCGGTGTGAGACACAAACGCCACCGTTGATTAACGCCACGTGCGGATCGACAATTTGGTAATCATAAATTTATGTTATCTATTGTGACATTGGTAAGGATGTGTTTACATCATCGACAGTGCGTTATGAGCAGCGGGAGGCTGGTTGAGCATGGAAAGCCCCAGACAGAGCGCTTCCGGAAGCCATTAGAGGGATCGTCTCGGAGGAGCGTGCGGTCGCCGGATGCAACGGCTTTGACCTACGGAGATGGAAGGATTTGGACTGGTGGTTTTGAATGGTGGGAGTTTCTTGTTTCTTGTGCTGCAACGCAAGGAGGGATCAGAGATGATTAATGCGAAACGCAAACATTTCCACCCAAATGGACGGTCTAACGAAGCGCATAATTTAAGCCAATGCAACCAGTGTAGCGATAAGATCGTGAACAAATGACTGTGCTAGAAATTGATCCCGTATCATTAATAGTGTGTCTGATGAAACATAATTGATGTTTCTGTTAATCTGTACGCGTTGAATGTGGAGAACATCTGAATCGTGCTGTAAATTGCATACTTTTGGGCGTCATCATACAAATGTAACTAATTTGCCTTAAAATATGCAATTCACCATACATAATCATTGTAATAGCGTATTGCCATAATAGCAGAAGATTGTATAGAATTAAAGGCATACAGTAGCAAATTTAATCTAAAGCTACCGAGACATATTGTCTTCCCTCACAACCCACAACAATCAATATGGATGCTTCCATGTTGTTTCTTGCGCTTTTTTACGCTTGAACTGCGAATCAGAAGAGCAGCCAGGGCACGCATGCGGTTTGCGATGTGCTTCATAATTCCACATAAATCCCGCCGGGAACCTTCCACCGTAACCGCAAGGTATTGGACGGTTGGGAGTTTCCTTCCTAAAAAAGAAGAAAAAAAAGATACTCCGCCCTTCCTGGAGTGTGTAAAAAAATGGTACACCAACATGGAATGATTTTTCCTGAGCAACACGCACATGGAACAGATGAAAGGTTTAACATTTTGCTTCCCTTTTCTGCTTCACAAAAGCACACATATGCGCATCGCTCAGCAAAAAAGGTGACATCATTAAGTCAAACGGTGCGCGAAAAGCGCGTTCATCATCATTACCATCATCATCAGCGCTCAACCTTTTCCTATTCGCTCATCCTGTCCATCCAACTGCTGAGCCCAACAGCCATGGACACATCCACACGGGCGCTGTGATGACATGGGCACACTTGCCACACGCCCCACAACACCTCCACTACCGACCAATCAATTGCGAACCGCTTCCGATTGTACCGGCCCAACTGGTGGTGCAACTTCTGCTGAATCCTTTGATCCGATTTCGGTCGCTCTACACACTCTCCCTCTCTCTCCCATTCTTTGGCCACCCGTTTGCAATCAACCCTGTCCAACAAAAGGGCACAAGTGAGCAGAACGGCAGAAGCGCCCGATGTTGCCCCGGAGTGTATGATTTGAATAAATTATTAAGCTAAATTTATTTTATCTCTGTGTGTGGGTGTGTGTGTGAGGGCGGGGGAGAAATAAAACGGGGGTTGTATATTTTATTGATTTTTCGCCGCCCGGTTTTTACCCAAGTAAAAGCCGTCCGTGGTGCCGGCCGTACAAAATGGCCACCACTAGGCGCCCTTCTTTCCTTTCCTCCAATACACACACATACACAAACACACCCACGCACAGTGTCCGAGCAGCATAATATCCAGCGAAATACATATCACAACGTGGTTACGTGGCAAAGCGCGGCAAGAACCTTTTATGCTCTGGAGCGGTTTTTACGATTCCAATACATCCAATAGCCGATTCCGATCGGGGTGGCCTTTGTTGGACTGATCCGACAAAACGTTCCCTGTGTGTATGTGAGAGAGAGAGAGTGTGTGTGTGACACAAACTGGGGGACGCCCGGGGAAAAGATAATGTCAACTTCAGGGGTTTCCTGGCTAGCGCAAACCCGTTGGAACGACGAGTGGGACGGAGCAAAAAGGATTACCATTACCCGTGAAATTCATTCCCCCCTCATCACAACACGGTCCCAGTTTCGAAGCAAACGAATGGTCCTTTTTGGCGAATCGTCCCTACATGAATGAGAGATAGTACGCGCGCGCGTATGTGTGTGTGTTGGAGGTGATATTAATATACGGCGGAATAAATACGAAACGGCGCTCGAAGCTTAGCAGAGGAGCATCATACGTGATACCACCGGCCTGCGCCAAATGGTTGGTGGCCAAACCTCTGGCTCTGATTGGGTTTTCTTGCGGGGGTTCGTGGGACGGAAAATGCCCGATGGAACACACCCTCCTCCTCCACTCGCCGAGCGATGGTGTCATCTCTTGCACGATTTTATCATCATTGTTGTTGGTTTGATTTTATGGGGTAAATGGGTGGAAAAGGCTGCCTTTTGCCGGAGGTTTTGACGGCAGTTGAAGCAGGTTTATGGTGGGTGGGTGATGATACCCTTAAATAGTGAGTGAAGTGAGGCGTTGTTGATGGATAAAATTTTGCATTTGAAAGCAGCTAACAAAAAGAGGTAAATTGTATGAATATTTAAAGACTTTTATATGAACAATAAATATATAATTTGCAATCCAAGATAAAAAAATGATTAGCAATTGCTGTTTAAACCTTAAAAGAAAAATGGAGAAAGATTGAAAAAACTATTTCTACTCACAAAATCATATTTTGTCCACCTCAAACTTCAACCGTAACGCATCATCAGCTCGCCATCCTTTTGTGTGCGAAGAATGACAGATCCATCTTGTAATGTAGCCTGCATTTCCCTCCCCCGCCAGCTCCGGCTTGGGTTATTGCTGTCGATTGTGATTCAGCCTTTCGATGCTGCCCTTTTTCTCCCCCATTCAGTGTCTCTCTCTCTCTCTCTCTCTCTCTTTCCGCTGCTCACTCCCCCAAACAAGGCCAACAAGGATGGCATCGCTGAGATATGAATCCCGGCCCGGCTCCAAAACGCGGCCCGGCGTAGTGTGAGGTTCTTTGTCCTCATTGTCGAACGACCAGAACGCAGCCCAGGTCCTAAACCAATCCCGGGGCACGTAAAACCAAACCTGCACACACACACACACACACACACACACACACACACACACCCAGAGGAGATAGATGGACAGATAGAGGGAATCATATATCCCCGCACTGTGACATTTCGTTCGTTCGTGTGTTTGTGTCTGCCGATTCCGAGATCCCGGCAGTTTGGCAAACGGCAAGCATAACAGCACCAACGACCGTCATCGTCACGGATCTATGATGAGTATTTATTCGCTGTGTGCTCTCGAGATTACGAGAGCGCGTTACTATTGTTGCGATACGGGGGGGAGGGGGAGGCCAAGTGGGTTGTGGGTGGTTGTGACACGGAGAGGTCACATACGCTCAATCATACCGGCACAGAAACACACAGACACATACAACGGTTCGGTGGGGGGGGGGATGGAAAAGCATTTACGCGCGTGCACCTACACAATGGCACGTGTAGTATGGCTGTGTGTTCGCTTCCATTATGGTTTCTGTTCCAATTCCAATCCCACCCTATTGGATTTATCAAAGCCTTCTCTCCCCCCCCCCCCCTCCCAATGCTCCCTTTACGCTTCTCCACGAGTTTACCTTTACACCAGGACACAGGCTCGTAATACCCTGCTCTAGACACATACAGTCACACACACACACACATACATGGAGCCCACCGCAATCGAACTGGAGCGCGCGCGCGGCCCACACCGGGTTCACCTTCCACACCGGGCTTGGACCTTGAGCCGTGTATACATATTTATCTGAATAATTTAGCATGAGCAACTTTCCATAATAAAATGCCAACCCCTACAGCCGTTCGTCCTCTGCGCTTCATGCCACTTCCCCTTACCTCTCCCAGCATCGGTTTTATGCTGTGGAACCGTGTGCGTGTGTGTGTGCGTGTGTGTGTGTGTGTGTGTGTGTGTGTGTGTGTGGAAAACTGACAACAGTTTCAGATGCTGGCCTTTTGGAGGGCCATGGGATGGGGAGCTCAAGGGAGAGGAAAGAGTGTGACGGGAAAACTCTTGTTTGATATGAAATCGAGAACATTAACTCATCCGATTGCTCTGGAACAAACTGGGAGGGAAATAGAGAGAGTGAGAGTGTGTGTGTGAGAGAGAAAAACAGCACACATACCTTGTACGTGTGTATCGGGGGGGGGTTTGTACGAGTGTGTTTGCCAGTACGAATATTTACCTTTTTCCCTATATCACTTCGCTTACCTTTTTCTTCGGTGCCAGTTCCACCCTCTCTCTATCTCTCTCTCCTCACCCAAAAAACGTCAACCTTTTGCCATCCATCCCGCGCACGTGGCCCAGCAACTTGCCGTTGGTGGGTGTATAAGCACTCGAGCAGCCTCTCAACCTCTAACAAACCCTTCTCTCCGCTGCTGGCTTTCCTTGGAAAATGGAAGGAAAATATCATCGCCCCCACGCCTCTTTTTGCCCCCCCCCCTCACCCAGCCATAACCCCTTCACCACTGTTGCCCTTCCCATTGTAAAGGGAGCAAAACAATTGTGATGTTCATTTATTCATACCTGTGTTTGCTCTCGGGCTGCTGCTTTTGTGTGCCAGCTCCGTTGGAGAGAGGCAGGGAAGCTGTTGAGAGGCTGGGGTGAGAGAGTGAGAGATAGAGAGCCGTCACCGCCCCCGTGGCACCATTTTCCCAGGTGGAAAGATGGAAATATTGGCACGAATGCTCGGAGCGAAAGTAAAATAACATTTCATTTTACCGCCTTCCCCGAGATTCCCAGTACCGAGATGGACAGCCAATGGAAAGTGCCCGTTTGGGAGGGATAGGAGGCCGAAACGGGCAGGGGAGGGGGGGGGGGGTGTTTTATCCTTCACTGTTGTAAGGAATAAATGATGGGCTAGTTTTGTAGTTCAAAGTAAATGTTTCAGTTCTGCATTGGTGAAGCGGGTCAAATTGGGTTTGGCAAAGGATATTGGAGCAGAGTGGTACTTGAGATTGTTTCTGCAGAATGTACGGTTTTTGTTACGTTTCAATATCGTTATACATATTTTATTAAACAACTAGATAACTATGTCCATATCTGACTACAAATGACATTGATGATAATTTATTGATGATGATGTTGTTTTATGTTTGAATAACTTTGATTTAGAGGGTTGGTTTTCACTGATGTCAATAGAACACCCAAAATACAATATAATAGTTCTATCAAACATGAGCTAACCTGACGCTAGTTTGACGGTTTTGTTATATTTGTAAGGCCCGAGCACCAAATTCTGCACGATCAATTGATTGTTCGAATGTTAAAATTCACCTGTATTCATCTCATTACGCTAGTTTTTGATTTTTCTGTATTTAATTGGTTATCTTCAATGTTGATGGCATCATGTTTCATCTTCCTACTTTAATTTTATCACGCAAAGTCTGCTTAAACCATGTCAAATTCTATCTAAAACGCTAGTAACCTTGTAATAGGTAATTTGGAAGTTGATTTTTCTTTTACTGTGTTGGTTTTGAATTGAATGTTTTGCATGAAAGTATGTGTCTTTTTGATGCTCCTCGTATCACAGTCGTCCAGTCGTGGAGTCGTCTGCAGTCATCCAGAATCGGCTGCAGGCGGAGTCATTCGGAGCCATCTGGAGTCGGCCTGTATAGGAAGTGCACGCGCAAAGAGAAAGACAAAAAACACAACGAAAGGAAATGTCTGGTCACAAACACATTAAACCACACGGCTCCTGTTGTCTCCGACCAACTCCGATTCCGAACGACTCCGGGCAATTCTGAACGACTCCAGACGACTCCGGGCCATTTCGGACGATTCCGAACGACTCCGAACATTGCAGTGCGGACCTACCTTCCGGAGTCGATTCCAAATTTATCCGGGTTGGATCAGAGTCGACTCCTGATATGTGCCAACATTACCCATGACTAATGTATGTCAATACCCAGATACATTAAAAAGCTATAATGCTTGAATATTTCATTCTGCCGTGTAAACCCCTAAAAGATTAAAAGATACCAACAATACATTCCAAAATCAACAAGCTGACCCAGCTTTACCACCTCACTAACTTGATTTATGTGTTTGAACCTTAAAGCCTATGAAAGTACAAATAGTACGTTATCGACTGTTGTTATCTTTTTGCCAAGATGGCCTCCTATTAAACGCCAACATTATCGTTTCAAAGCATTCTCCCCCCAAGCTCATCAGCTACTAGCACCTTTCTATTTCAAATGAATTATTGCTCTGTTGGGTACATCTCCATCGTTCATCGGCCGCGCTCAAAACAGGGTTATTAAAGCCATCTTTGCAGCAGCAGCAGCAGCAGCAGCCGAAAACGCTCTTATCGTAATTAACAATCAGTAAAAAACTTCACTCTGGGACGCCCGAAAACAGAAGTGAGCATCGCTTTATCGTCCAATTATTTTCCTACTTACAATCCAGCAACCCATTACCGTACGCCGAGCTTAGAACGGCTAGAAAGAAGACGCCCGGGCTCCATAATTTAAGGCACTCATAACACTTTCGAGACGGGGTGCAGAATTTGCAGCAGTTTTTGCCTACCGTGCGCTATCTTCCGCTTTAAGTGGGTCTGCTGGGAGGTTTGACCAGCTAGGCGAGTATGAATAAAGCATTTATATTTCTGCCATTGCGATTACCCGAGCCTTGAAATTGGTAACTTTCCCACACACACTCTCGCACATCACACGGCGTCACCGGATCCGGTGGCAAACCAGGCAGCAGCAGGGCCGTCCGTCCGTTTATGTCGGATTGTTATAACTACGAAAAATAAAAAGTAATAATAAAAAACACACAGACACCACAGAGACGCACGGGGTCCCACTGTGCCATGTATGACTGCAATTATATTATATGCCCCAGCCCATCCATGTTTTGATTGTGGCGACGGGTGGCGGACGCCGTGGAGGAAAGAGGTCCCAGCAGCGGTGAGGATCCACCCCAGGGGTGGTTTGTTTTATGATTTCGAGCTCCAGTGCTGCAGTGCGGGATGATGAACGGAAATTAATATGATCAACGATGTACCGGTGGAGGAGAATGGGTGCAGTGGAAGCGACGTCAAGGAAGAAACATTTACCATTCGGGAGGCATAAACATACATTGACAATTAAAATATAACGCAATACGACCTAACGATGTCCAGAATGGATGTCTGAGATGTTTGATTGCCGTCCCTCGGAGTGCGGGAGAGGAAACGGGTGGATAAAATAAAAACTTTATTATTTTAAACATCGTTTCACTGCGAGATCCCCTCTCCATTCCTCCATGCTCTGTATCTCTTTCTCCTCCAGTGGTCCAGTGGCAGTGGTTTTAGGTTCATTTATTTCTATTAATGTGCTGCTGCTGATGCTGGGAGATCTCACCGCATAAGGAAGAATGCCTTGAACCTGGTGCCTGGTGAAGTCATACAGTGTGCGCTCGTTACATTATTATGGAGCTGTTGGTGCGCTGTCCACATGAAACCTTCCCCCATGTGATATGTGGCCTAAAACGAAAACTTCGATAATTAACATAAGCGACCGCGGTCTGGGTGTGTGTGTGTGTGTGTGTGCAAAAATTCGAAGGCCTACCAGGGCCGCGTTAATGTGGCTTTGACTTTAACCGGTCAAGGGACTCTCTCTTTCTCCCCTCTCGTGGGGACGTCTGAATAAACTTTGGTGTGAATATGTTTACATCCCCACACAGACGTGGTCATCTAAAAGCTGAAAAATGATCTTCCCTAATAACTGATCCGGTTTTCCGGTGTCCAAGCGGGCCCACCGAGTGGCCCAGTGGGTAGAGGAAGCTCTTTGGCTGAGGTCGTTGATGGTTAGCGATCTTCACTCCCAAAAATGACAGCAAACATCACTCACGGACGGACGGAGCGTCGTAGAAATTCATCCGCCAAAACGGTGACAGGACCCCCGAAGTTCCTCGAAATGATCCTCCATTTTATCTCCTGCAACGAGAGAGTGAGAGGTGGAGGCCCGGGCGCAGCCAAAGTTTTATTTGATTTATTTTTATTGTTATTTTTATTTCATTCATTTCAATTTGATTTCCGACGAATGGGCCTTGCGACTCCCGAGGTTTGGGGAGTTTGTGTGTGTGTGTGTGTGTAAGTGCACGGCTGCTTTGGAGTTGCCAAGGGGTGCCAAAATGTGTTGGACACATTTTACGACGGCCTCGAATGCTGCCCGAGATTCGGACAACGCGCGAGCGGACTGAATCTTCGAAACCCGAACACGCATTATGAGATATTGAAACCAATAATGCCAGAAGTCGGGCCCGGGTTGCAAGCCCCCGCTTGGGACAAGCTGCGAGGCTGCTTTTGGCTTTTCCCAATCGTTACGGTTCGTGTTTTATTTGCTCGTCGACGCTGCCTTACGGGTCGGGGTCGGTCCATTTCGGTTGATTAAATACGCGCTCAGCGTATTCGTATTTTATTATCACCGCGCGACGCTAAGGTTATGTATTTGTTGGCTGCTCTTTGGTTTGTTTTGTTTTTATTTGTGCCTCACATTTTCCTTATTTCATTTGGATTTGAGCTGAAGTGATTTCGAAAATGGATGAATTCGACGAAATGTCAGCACTTTGTGTCTGTATGTGTGTCCAGTTATATGAGTCGCCGTATATGTCGCTACCTCCCCCCTTCCCTCCCTTTGGTTTGGTCGCAATAGAAATTAAATCTCACAAAAACGGCCGACCTTCGGTGAGCTCGGATAGCCCGAAGTGATAATAAATAAAATTTTAGAGATAATCATTAAAAATCATTTAACTGATTCGTTTGGGTTGCTGAGGTTTCGCTTGAAATCTGGCCCTCCTTCGGAATGCTTCGGCACAAAGACGGCTGCATCGTAAAATACCGATCTGCTTTGATGATCGTTCGTCCGTTCGATCCGGAGCTGATGGATGGATAATTAAAAGCTCGGTTTGACATGAAGGAAGGCATACGGACAGTACTTTGTTGCTGCTTAATGCACTTGAAGGGACGGAGATCATTCGATCACACATTATTGGAAGTTTGTTTGTTCTTCGATATCAATATCTTGAAGTTAAGAACTAACTTTAAAGGCATGCAGCTAGCAGTGTGCTCATAAAATGATTATATCCCAATAGTTATTTAGAAATCCATTAAATGTATTAAATGTTCTCTGAACACAGTCGGAACGTTCTCAGAGTCAAAATGAGAGGTTTATTTGGATATTTCAATGAATGAGTCGATAAAACCATCACGAATTCACTCATATAGAGTTAAATCACTCGAGGGTTAAGGAAAGAGTTCCTTTTCTAGCTACAGGTTTAAGAGGTTTGAAAGAATTCCGGAATGATTTGGGTTTTAATTTATGAGTTCCAGTGACTAATAACTCATTTGAAGCAAATACGACGTTAAAATTAAATTCTGAGCGATGATTTAACTCTTAACATCATCTACTGACTCTTGCAAAGCGAAAAGAATCAATTGGCAGTCAAATAATTCTTTACAGAGTCGGAATTATAGAAATAATGTAAAAATAATACAAAAAGAGTAAATTAAGGATCTCACTCTTCATTTCAAGTCACTCATTCTGAATTAATTCTCGCTACTTCATATTTGCATCCATTCCAGTCAGAGAGCAGACCTGAACATATCTTCCCCAAAACCATCCCACCAACATTTGCCTAATAAGCTCCCGCTTAATTCAATTAGTAAAGGACCCCCTGCAGGTGGAATCCACCGCGAGCCCTGAACGGAACGATTGGGCGGGACTTTTCGCTTTGTACTGCCAACTCCTGCGGCGGCTCTTCCCAGGCAAACCGCCGGAAAACGGTAGCGTATCATCGCCCGGCAGGGAGTCGGCTGTAAAATTATGAATTGAATACATTACCGTCCGATCCGGCAGGTTTGTGAATGAAGTGATCGACGTGGCTCCAACTTCGTCCAGGAATGCTGAATGAAAGAAGCAGATCACATATCCAAGTTGGCTGTGTGCTGTTTGCTCCACTCGGAGTTTAGGAAAATTGAAACCATGGGAACCGGTGTAGTCGCCAACCACAGCATCGCCAACGCATATATTGGCAGTGATCCTCTCGATCAAAACGGTTTGACGATTGAAACTAATGATCGAGATCGTTGACTGTCGTGATATGGGCACAGGAAACCATAAAACACACCTACACCCGAGCATCGTCTTCTCGGCTTCCCGCTCTTGGGCACGGGAATGTCCAACCCGCACACAAATTATTTGCCTGCAAACATGATTGCTAATTCAATAAAATATTATAAATTATTTAACTGGCAGCACACCGAGTATCCTCTCCGAGTGTGCAGTTCTGCGCGCTAAGGGGAGAAAGGTGATGACAAAGGAGACAAAGTGACGGTGCGTCAGAATATCACTGCAAAACTTCAACACCTTCGATCGTCGTCGCCACGAGCAGGCGCACGAACGTGCAGAATATGGGAAACACAGCGCAGCAAAGCGAAAGACAAATGTGCGACCATCCCGGATCGGATCGCGGCCGTTATGGCACGGACGCGGCGTTAATCGGCTGGACACCATCGTGTCCGCACCATTCCCGCTCCTCACGGTGTTGCTTCAGGTGCATATATTTTATCTGAATTATATCGTCTACGGTTTCAGCGGACGACGACGACGAGCCAACACCGCCATTCGACTTGCATATACGCTTCGACGCGCACGATAGGCGTAACGCTTCGTAAATCATCATTAAATATTATATTTTGACTCCCTTCCTTTTGAAGCTTCATTTCTATGGGGCCCGGGTAAGCACCAATGGCGTAAGGCGAGAATCTCGGAGACAACGAGGTGTGAGCTGTTTGCCGGAGATCGCCATTTCAGATGCAACTACACCACGGAATAACTACACCACGGGATCGATCGCGTTCTTCGGGAGGGGGGTTTTTTTATCGCGCAACCCCATCGGCGATCGTTCCAGAAGTAACGACGGCGTTTTGAGCGCAGTTTAAATAAATGTTACGTCGATCTACGAAGAGGGTATCGCGGCATCGCAATAAGCGCATACACACACACACACACACACACACCCCCGATCGTGCTTAAGTAGATATTGGATCGATCGATAGAGCTTTGTTTTATGTCACGGAGCGACGTAGTTGATGGATGTTGAGCGATGGCACGATGAAGGCAGGTTGGTACAGAAAGGCGAGCGTCTGGGTAGGACCGAGAAGAAGGGTGTATGTAACAATATTTTTTAAATGGTCTAGACTCGAGACAAATGAAATAAACAAAACCCCATTCGTGAGTAGCGAGTGTCTATGAAGAGAACAAAAAGGAGGAGAGCAAGATAGACACAACAGTCCATTTGCTGCTTCGGAGATGAGAGTCGTTTTGTGGGGTGTGTGTATTTTAATAAAGAAGAATTTTATTGTTACAATTACAATCTCGTAGCAAACCAAACGTTGGAGTCTCTCTTCCAAGAACGACCAATTAGATAAAGAAGAGGTTAGGTAGATATTAGAATTTATTCCAGCGTTCCAACGAATTTCTTCTCAGCTCGTTTCATTCCCCACTTCACCTTTTCAGTGGACTAGATGCTACTCAATGCTACTCCCCCTTTACATCGAGGCTGGGTCGAACGAGAGTGAGACAGAATGCTCAGCAAATGCTCGTCTGCTCCAAAAAGTACTACTCGTACTATCCTCGTTTACATCACCAAATTCAATTCGCACTCGCTCTCCGATTCCGTATCATTCTCGCTTCTCCCTCCACACAGTAGATGGGCGGACGGGCAAAACGGGCGGTTTTTACCTATGGCAATCCAAAGCAAACTCCCTATTCACCGATCGATGTTCGGGGAAGGGAACGGTACGGTGCGAAGGTAATTTATTTGATTTTTTATTTTGGCTACCAAATTTATTTGACGTAATGAATTTGGTTTAATTGAATTTCAAATTTCTAAATTTCAAACAATTTTTCCCCAAGATTAATGGGTGTACCAGAAGCGCGCACTGCCACACATACACACAGCGAAGACGGAGCGGTGTGAAGCGAAAGATAAGGACAGAGAACACGGCGCAAAGCGGTCGCTGGAAAGAAGGTCAGGTGAGAAAGCGATATGCGACCTCTGGCTCGCGGTGTGTGCGGTCCGAGTGCGGCCCCGTTCACGATTATTCTGTTCTGGCTCCAAACTTTGAATTTCTTGACTTTTTCCTGCCCCTGTTTTCGACCTTCCCGTGAGATCCTCTCTATGTCAGAACCTCATTTATGTCGACTCCCAGGGCAAGGGAGGTCTCGCGGAAGAGGAGTTGCTGGGAAAGGTAGAAAATATTCTTTCGCTTTTAATTAGTCTCTAATCTTTGCGCGCATGAGATGTAGCCGCAAACTGGTTGGGGAGTGGAAGGCAAGCTAGCTTCCGGCGGGCACCATCCTTCACCTCCCTCTTTACACGGTGTGCGGAGTTGGCTGGACTGCCTCGTCGTTACCTGTCTGGCGTCTTGCGTCCAGACACACAGCCGGTAAGGCACACCACGGAATGCCGAATTTCGTACGGCTACGCCACGGTCCACGAGGATTAAAATAGCTTCTGAAAGTACGAACAAGTATCGGTGCCACGGTGCTCCACGGAACGAGATTAATCGTCCCATTCCTACCTTCCTTTCACCCGTATCGATCGACAGTTTGGCAGCATCTTGAGAGCGACCGAGACGGAAGTAAAACCCCGCGTAAGTAAATAAATATGTCGATGGCCGGTTAGCGTCGAGAATTATTATAACAAATGATAAATTTAATTGTGTTAAATTATTCACTCCCGCGTGCGCTCCACACAGGCGCTTGATGCGCACTGGCAGTGCAGGTTACGCGACCCGAACCCGACTGCGCGGAACCACGTGCGCTCGCGCCTGTGTGTGTGTGTGTGGCAAATCAAAGGGTAATTTTTTATAAAAATATGATCTGGACTGTATCAGACGTCAATGTGAGGAAGTAGAAGTGGAAGCATGCCCCGGTTGCGTTTCAAACTGCAACCGTTCGCAGCAATATTCGGTAAATATTTATCCCCGTGCAAGCGCATAAACATCGATCGTTTGACGGATCGGGATCGGTTCTATTCAGCGCGAGCGCGCGCGAGCGCGCGCGTGCGCCTCCATAATTTCAATGCTACATCAAAGATCACTTCCTCCTGCTCTCTTGGCAGTTTCGCCGTTCCCCTGCAGGGAAGGCACTTCTCACGCGCGGAAAGGCGAGAAAGTTTGAAGTGTTGCCTGTCTGCGAGGCACTCTGCGGACTGTTGGAAAGTGTTTGATTTCTAAATGATTTGATGAATCAACACTTGTGCCGCTGTCGATCCATTTGATGAACGGATACATATCTCTTTCGGTCTCGAGCTTGAGATTTTTTTAAACATTCGTACGAGATTAGGCCGTTCGATCGCTTTCGCAATCTGTTTGCCGCCGAGTGCGTTTCGGCTGCGGCCGTTGCGCAACGGTGGCCACTTTGGTGTGGATTGGAAATGGAACTGGAATGAATATTAATATTCGATCATTTTCTATTGGGAATGCCTACCTCCTCCTCTTGCCCATCCCTCCTTTTGGCGGTATCTTTATCGGATTACAGTTTCTGTTTACCTTCCCTTTGTTTGTTGCCCTCTGCGCGCTGGCTGGATAATCGACTCGTGCGACATTGATACGTTTAGGCTAACATAACAGCGCTACTTAACGAAATGACACCCTTATCGGGCCAGCCGGGCGCGACTCCGAGCCGAGGTTGAAGCTTTCCGATCAGTGTTTAAAGTAGTAGCTGTTTATCAAAAACCTCACGAGCCGTTTAACCGTCTCGATGTTGTGTGAAACATCCACTTCCATCCCTCCCACAGCCACACTCATTAAGCCCGTACAAATATTGATTTTCGCGGTCGATTTGTGAGTGTTTTAGATTATCATTTTTAATTATCTTGTCCTACCGTGGCCACCGATTCAGATCCCTCCAAAGTGGATTCTCCCAACCGCGACGCACATAAGGCTATCGGAATCATATCCGCAATTGTTTGTTGGGATCGCGTCGCGTCTGCCCTCGGCCCACATGGAGTGGGTTGGCAGCTTGTGGCGGGTGTCGTTTTATGAGCAGCCGACGATCGCTAAGTGGATGGGAATGGCCGTCGAATGCAAATCGGTTTTGGTTTGCGCGGGGAGGGCATTTACAAAACTTTTGCTGCCTCGTTAAGCAGATAAGCACGCGCTTGGCACAAGCGACCGGCAGTGTATTTGTTAATATGACCGATTCCTGAAATGCGAGTCTGGTTGAAAGCGATTTTTAATATTTCACAATAAAAATATTGCTCACCGGAGTGGCGTATGACCATGTTTAATGAGGAGTAATAATCCAATGTGTGTGTTTTTAGTGGAAACATCCTGCACAGAAACAGAGGTTGTGCTTCAAAACAACCTGGCACGTAGAATCAAGAAATTACAATGGGACTTTAAATAAATATGTGAAGTAAATTGTTCCAAAAACTGGATTAGGCATGGTTCATGTCATACGAATAATGATATAACGTACAGAGCATTTCCTTCACCATGCTATTGCTTCATCATTTCTTATCCGATACAATGAAATTGCCATAGTGGTGTATCATATCTAGAAGAGTTATTATTCTGGAATTTAGGTTTATTGATCGTGTATGAGAACGTTACGTTTACTGTTGAAATGTTATACCTAGGGCATACATATTTTATTTTCATTCAATCTCCTTATCTGTTCACGTCCGAAAAGTTTACTTTTTACTCAAATGACATGTCTATCAATGTCACTTGACGATTTCAAGAAAATTGTTGCTCTATGACGTATGAACTCTTACTAATCGGCTAATCGGCTGGATTTTTAAGTGATGTATTTAGAAAACGATGCCTGTATGTATATTTAATACTAATTCTTCCTCAAAATATTCGTGGAATACTATACATTTCCTCGTATGTATCGTTGGTTTCTACTTCTAAGCAGTGTGAAATTCAAAACATTTTTTTTGTTATTCAACATAGTTGAAAATTGCAAGCTCAGGATCTATTGTGTCACTCGTCCTTAGAGATTCTGAGCAC
>NW_024428054.1:37500-43701 GCF_017562075.2 Anopheles merus | reverse complement strand
TCCTACTCATGGGGTCTCATCGCAGGGTGGTTAAGCCCCCGATGCGCCATACCGCCAGCGGCAATGTATAGGCAAACGACTTGAGCGCCTCCTTTTAAGGGCTAATTGCTTCGGCAGGTGAGTTGTTACACACTCCTTAGCGGATGACGACTTCCATGTCCACCGTCCTGCTGTCTTTAGCAATCAACACCTTTCATGGTATCTAGGGGGCGTCGTTTATTTGGGCGCCGTAACATGCGTTTGGTTCATCCACACAGCACCAGTTCTGCTTACCAAAACTTGGCCCACTAGGCACACCGATATCTAGCCGGGATCGCCACATTAAGGGGCACCCCGTCCGATCGTCGGTTGTAGAAAGGGTGGCGATCAGTAAAGAATGCCACCCAGTACCGTACCCTTTATAGTTTGAGAATAGGTTAAGATCATTTCGAACCTAAGGCCTCTAATCATTCGCTTTACCAGATAAGAATAAGGTTCGAAACGCTACGTGCACAGCTATCCTGAGGGAAACTTCGGAGGGAACCAGCTACTAGATGGTTCGATTGGTCTTTCGCCCCTATGCCCAACTCTGACAATCGATTTGCACGTCAGAATTGCTTCGGTCCTCCATCAGGGTTTCCCCTGACTCAACCTGATCAGGCATAGTTCACCATCTTTCGGGTCGCATCCTGCGCACTCGGGGATGCCCGCTGGGTGTGCAAGCACACGCCGTATCGGGACACCCTGGGATGGAGGGGTCGACGAAGGCTTGCGCCAGTGCCGAACCCGTATCCCGCACTCGAGTGTCTTCGCCTTTGGGTGTATCGAAACGGGGACACCGCGGACGTGGCCACCGACCCATTGGCTTGCGCGCAAGATAGACTTCTTGGTCCGTGTTTCAAGACGGGTCCCGGAGGTGCCTCAATGCATGATGCATCATCGCCGAACGAAGGATTCGCGCGTCTTTCGGAGAAGACAGCGGTACTACCCCTCTCGTTAGAATCCATCACCCTCCAGCAGCACACCAGAGCTCGGTCGGACCATTCGCCTTCCAGAAGGACTGCGCGGAGATCCCTGGTCAGTGTAGAGCAGCTACCCTACCCTTACAGAGGGACCGTCCACCACGAGCTAGGGGCAGTGTATGCCGGAGCGTTAGCACGAGGCAACCGCTGTTGTAATGGATCGCGATGCGTTACTGCGGATCGATAAGTGCACGGCAATTGCTAGTTTACCGCTGAATATCGCCGCCCGGATCATTGAGTTCAACGGGTTTGTACCCCTAGGCAGTTTCACGTACTATTTGACTCTCTATTCAGAGTGCTTTTCAACTTTCCCTCACGGTACTTGTTCGCTATCGGGACTCATGGTGGTATTTAGCTTTAGAAGGAGTTTACCTCCCACTTAGTGCTGCACTATCAAGCAACACGACTCCATGGAGCCGACCGTCTATCACCTCACCTCATGCCTTTCACGGGCCTATCACCCTCTATGGGAGAATGGGCCACCTTCAAGTTGAACTTGAAGTGCACAGTGCGTGATAGATAACGGACCGGTCCAGTACACGGAATCGGACAGGCACGTTTCCATGCCGTCCCTACGTGCTGAGCTTTTCCCGTTTCGCTCGCAGCTACTCAGGAATCCCGGTTGGTTTCTCTTCCTCCCCTATTAATATGCTTAAATTTAGGGGGTAGTCACACATCACTTGAGGCCTACGTGGTATAACCGAGACGTAAGTATTACGGCTACGCCCGTGCCGTGGGTTGATACTTGTATATGTAGGGCTAACTTAGCGTGGTAGCGCAACGCCGTGTATGGGCCACATGAGTTACAGCGACTTAGCTTTCCGAATCCCTAGACGAGCCGACTTTAGCCTGGAGAGTAGACTGCCGGTGGCCATCGGGAACGACGTAGCATTAGTTCGAACCATGCGGCTTGACACACACCACAAACCCTACGCATCAAACACCACCAACACGAAACGCATCCAACATACGCTCGAGAGTGTCCACTTTCAACGCCCGAGGACCCGCAGACGGGGACCAAGCACGTCATTATGCACAGCGACCGCCCAGTGCGTCGGATGACCCGGGCACCTTCGCGGACGGCCACTGTAGTTAACTAAATGAGACTTTGGTAATTAGTAGGCACTCAAGAATGTGTGCATCGGTCGGGATTAAACGTCCGATGCGCCATATGCGTTCAACTTATCAATGTTCATGTGTCCTGCAGTTCACATTATGACGCGCATTTAGCTGCGGTCTTCATCGATCCATGAGCCGAGTGATCCCCTGCCTAGGGTTTAAAGAGTGCCTTTCGGCGCCGAGTGGCGTAACCGCGTTCAAAGTTGGTATGCAACACACTCGACCTGCAACAATGGGTTACTCAAATTTGTACAAGTACAAGTGTTGTCTCTTACGAGACGTCTTGATATGCTCTCTACAAAAGCGTGCGCTAGAGTAGGTACAAATTAATGCACGTCCCAGATAGTGACGATCTCTGGGAGGAAGAACCTTAAGGAACTTCCCGCACACATCAAGACTAGGTTTGGGCGTGTCCATGCCGGCGCCGAGTACAAGTTACCGCGTTCAAAGTTTGGTAAGCAGCGCACTCGACCTCCAACACAACACGTCCCGTGTCTTGATATGCTCTCTACAAAAGCGTGCGCTAATGCAGGTACAAATTAATGTACGTCCCAGATAGTGACGATCTCTGGGAGGAAGAACCTTAGGAACTCCCCGCACATATCAAGACTTATAGGTGAGAACGGCCAATCACCTATTTCTCTTAGTAAAACTCACAACTCATTCCTTGGGTTTGGAAGTGTCCATGTCGGTGCCGAGTACAAGTTACCGCGTTCAAAGTTTGGTAAGCAGCGCACTCGACCTCCAACATAACACTTCACGTCTTGATATGCTCTCTACAAAAGCGTGCGCTAATGCAGGTACAAATTAATGTACGTCCCAGATAGTGACGATCTCTGGGAGGAAGAACCTTAAGGAACTCCCCGCACATATCAAGAATTATAGGTAACGCTGCCAATTACCTGTTTCTCTTAGTAAAACTCACAACTCATTCCTTGGGTTTGGAAGTGTCCATGTCGGTGCCGAGTACAAGTTACCGCGTTCAAAGTTTGGTAAGCAGCGCACTCAACCTCCAACATAACCCTTCACGTCTTGATATGCTCTCTACAAAAGCGTGTGCCTATGTAGGTACAAATTAATGTACGTCCCAGATAGTGACGATCTCTGGGAGGAAGAACCTTAAGGAACTCCCCGCACATATCAAGAATTATAGGTAACGCTGCCAATTACCTGTTGCTCTTAGTAAAACTCACAACTCATTCCTTGGGTTTGGAAGTGTCCATGTCGGTGCTGAGTACAAGTTACCGCGTTCAAAGTTTGGTAAGCAGCGCACTCAACCTCCAACATAACCCTTCACGTCTTGATATGCTCTCTACAAAAGCGTGCGCCAATGTAGGTACAAATTAATGTACGTCCCAGATAGTGACGATCTCTGGGAGGAAGAACCTTAAGGAACTTCCCGCACACATCAAGACTTATAGGTGAGAACGGCCAATCACCTATTTCTCTTAGTAAAACTCACAACTCATTCCTTGGGTTTGGAAGTGTCCATGTCGGTGCCGAGTACAAGTTACCGCGTTCAAAGTTTGGTAAGCAGCGCACTCGACCTCCAACATAACACTTCACGTCTTGATATGCTCTCTACAAAAGCGTGTGCCTATGTAGGTACAAATGAATGTACGTCCCAGATAGTGACGATCTCTGGGAGGAAGAACCTTAAGGAACTCCCCGCACATATCAAGAATTATAGGTAACGCTGCCAATTACCTGTTTCTCTTAGTAAAACTCACAACTCATTCCTTGGGTTTGGAAGTGTCCATGTCGGTGCCGAGTACAAGTTACCGCGTTCAAAGTTTGGTAAGCAGCGCACTCAACCTCCAACATAACCCTTCACGTCTTGATATGCTCTCTACAAAAGCGTGCGCCAATGTAGGTACAAATTAATGTACGTCCCAGATAGTGACGATCTCTGGGAGGAAGAACCTTAAGGAACTTCCCGCACACATCAAGACTTATAGGTGAGAACGGCCAATCACCTATTTCTCTTAGTAAAACTCACAACTCATTCCTTGGGTTTGGAAGTGTCCATGTCGGTGCCGAGTACAAGTTACCGCGTTCAAAGTTTGGTAAGCAGCGCACTCGACCTCCAACATAACACTTCACGTCTTGATATGCTCTCTACAAAAGCGTGTGCCTATGTAGGTACAAATGAATGTACGTCCCAGATAGTGACGATCTCTGGGAGGAAGAACCTTAAGGAACTCCCCGCACATATCAAGAATTATAGGTAACGCTGCCAATTACCTGTTTCTCTTAGTAAAACTCACAACTCATTCCTTGGGTTTGGAAGTGTCCATGTCGGTGCCGAGTACAAGTTACCGCGTTCAAAGTTTGGTAAGCAGCGCACTCAACCTCCAACATAACCCTTCACGTCTTGATATGCTCTCTACAAAAGCGTGCGCTAATGCAGGTACAAATTAATGTACGTCCCAGATAGTGACGATCTCTGGGAGGAAGAACCTTAAGGAACTCCCCGCACATATCAAGACTTATAGGTGAGAACGGCCAATCACCTATTTCTCTTAGTAAAACTCACAACTCATTCCTTGGTTTGGAAGTGTCCATGTCGGTGCCGAGTACAAGTTACCGCGTTCAAAGTTTGGTAAGCAGCGCACTCAACCTCCAACATAACCCTTCACGTCTTGATATGCTCTCTACAAAAGCGTGTGGCTATGTAGGTACAAATTAATGTACGTCCCAGATAGTGACGATCTCTGGGAGGAAGAACCTTAAGGAACTCCCCGCACATATCAAGAATTATAGGTAACGCTGCCAATTACCTGTTTCTCTTAGTAAAACTCACAACTCATTCCTTGGGTTTGGAAGTGTCCATGTCGGTGCCGAGTACAAGTTACCGCGTTCAAAGTTTGGTAAGCAGCGCACTCGACCTCCAACATAACACTTCACGTCTTGATATGCTCTCTACAAAAGCGTGTGCCTATGTAGGTACAAATTAATGTACGTCCCAGATAGTGACGATCTCTGGGAGGAAGAACCTTAAGGAACTCCCCGCACATATCAAGACTTATAGGTAACGCTGCCAATTACCTGTTGCTCTTAGTAAAACTCACAACTCATTCCTTGGGTTTGGAAGTGTCCATGTCGGTGCCGAGTACAAGTTACCGCGTTCAAAGTTTGGTAAGCAGCGCACTCGACCTCCAACATAACACTTCACGTCTTGATATGCTCTCTACAAAAGCGTGTGCCTATGTAGGTACAAATTAATGTACGTCCCAGATAGTGACGATCTCTGGGAGGAAGAACCTTAAGGAACTCCCCGCACATATCAAGAATTATAGGTAACGCTGCCAATTACCTGTTGCTCTTAGTAAAACTCACAACTCATTCCTTGGGTTTGGAAGTGTCCATGTCGGTGCCGAGTACAAGTTACCGCGTTCAAAGTTTGGTAAGCAGCGCACTCAACCTCCAACATAACACTTCACGTCTTGATATGCTCTCTACAAAAGCGTGTGCCTATGTAGGTACAAATTAATGTACGTCCCAGATAGTGACGATCTCTGGGAGGAAGAACCTTAAGGAACTCCCCGCACATATCAAGAATTATAGGTAACGCTGCCAATTACCTGTTTCTCTTAGTAAAACTCACAACTCATTCCTTGGGTTTGGAAGTGTCCATGTCGGTGCCGAGTACAAGTTACCGCGTTCAAAGTTTGGTAAGCAGCGCACTCGACCTCCAACATAACACTTCACGTCTTGATATGCTCTCTACAAAAGCGTGCGCTAATGCAGGTACAAATTAATGTACGTCCCAGATAGTGACGATCTCTGGGAGGAAGAACCTTAAGGAACTCCCCGCACATATCAAGAATTATAGGTAACGCTGCCAATTACCTGTTTCTCTTAGTAAAACTCACAACTCATTCCTTGGGTTTGGAAGTGTCCATGTCGGTGCCGAGTACAAGTTACCGCGTTCAAAGTTTGGTAAGCAGCGCACTCGACCTCCAACATAACACTTCACGTCTTGATATGCTCTCTACAAAAGCGTGCGCTAATGCAGGTACAAATTAATGTACGTCCCAGATAGTGACGATCTCTGGGAGGAAGAACCTTAAGGAACTCC
>NW_024428054.1:15000-32500 GCF_017562075.2 Anopheles merus | reverse complement strand
TTGCTAACGGTCACTCTGCACAGGTGCCAATACCACCTTGTGACGGGAAACATTGCTAGAAACCGATCGGCATCTCTGCGCGATTACTTGAACACACCCCCAACTTAGTCAACTGTTAAACTTTTTCGTAATCACGGCGGGACACATTGCTCGAGCTCTAACGGACCTCTGCACGCATGAAACATGGTGGCGGGAATCATTGCTAGAACCGAACGGCGCCTCTGCGCGATGTACAAGCTCAACAGGAACCTCGTATCGGCTGCCGAGCCGGAGCTCGAACAACTTGGACTATCACCTCTAATTATATCAACTCACACCTCCCCCGAGGGTTCCGCAGAATTGCTTCTGGGTCCCCTTATCGTTAATTGCGATTCGTGTTTGCATTACACTACATTGAGCTATTCCAACTTGTTTATCCGCATGGCGAACATTTGCTGCATAGAACATTTAAGTTCCACTTTGCTCTCCCCTACGTGGGTCTGAGCTTCGCTCTCAGGGAAAGTTATGCCACATTTGGTAAGGGAAACCCGGTTTCATCACGCTATTTTACCTGCACCATGACCCCAGACACATTTGTTCAATGGATTAGATCCAAGGAACGCCGACAAACCATGCACCACTACCCTTAATAGCTCATCGAGCTTAGCGTGAATCCTTCGAGTTTCCCTAAAAAGTTCGATTGGTCTTGCAGTGTTTAAAGACAACGCGGCTTAGTTTCAAGCATGCATTTAATATACGCTTACGAAAACCTCTTAAACTGTTACGACTTTTATGCTTGAAACCATCACGACGAAGTCTTAGGGTCCGTAGACCCGTGATGTACCGCTCCAGGGAGCTTTTTGAAAGGTTGGGTAGGTCCTTTCAGGGTCCGTAGACCCTCTACGCTGCCAGTTCTCAGCGTAAGAGTACAGCAAACTAGCCAGCTACTGTCTCTTCATGGGTCCGAAGACCCAAAAATATATTTGCTACTGACCACCTTAAGCAATGCTGGGGTGTCTGTAATTTTCGAGATTTTGTCCCCGGGACACCTAGTCCGGGGCATAAGCCGTGTACTACAAGGCCTAATTTTACTCTAATATACGCATATCAACTCGAATTCATAGGTTAAGATCATCGGCAGACACCACCAGACACCACTTTTGCTTCATAAGTTCGGACTATGGTCATACGACGAACTAAATCGGGGAGGGGACGTATGACCCAAATGGGGGCCGAAATGACCCACCGACACCTCAAACCATGCTCCTACGACAAAATAGAGGTAAAAACTACGATTTGGTGAAATTTTCATTTTTGACCTCGGAGCAAGGTACCCTCCCTATAGTAGGCAATGAACAAATGATCATGTTCCCAGGAGGGCAAAAGTTGGGAACTCGAGAGGAAAGCGCTAATGGCGCGCCTTACCTAGGGGCCCGTAGAGTAAAAAGGGTACCCCCAAAAAAGTTGTTGTTTGACGTTCTGGTTTCACTTTTCATCATCTAAAATGCGTTTTCTACACGTTTTCAGTGATTTTGGCGAAAAAAAATTTTTTGACTACTCGAGCTCTCCGGCCCGTTCGGTGACCATTTTTTGACAAAAGCTAGGGAGCTGCCCCTAGGTTTGGGGTGTCACAAAATTTTGAAAAGTGGTCAAAAAACCACTATCCGGAATCGGATGTAGAATCATTAGACGAACTTAAAATTGTTCTACGACCCATGTCTGCGACGTTTAGTTTTCGAGTTATGGCCCGCCGTAGGTCTGACGGAGAACTTTTGCTAAGCGCACTTTGATGTTTGTATGAAAAAGTACCCTATCTAGGGACGCGTAGAGCAAATTGGTACCCCCGGGCATGTTGTCGGTTGACTTTCTGGTTGCACTTTTCATCATCTAGGGTGTGTTTCTGACACGTTTTGAGGGTTTTTAGCGAAAAAAATTTTTTTGACTACTCGAGCTCTCCGGCCCGTTCGGTGCACTTTTTTGCAAAAAGCTAGGGAGCTGTCCCTAGGTTCGGGGTGTCACAAAATGATGAAAAGTGGTCAAAAAACCACTATCCAGAATCGGATAGAGAATGATTAGACGAGCTTAAAATTGTTCTACGACCCATGTCTGCGACGTTTAGTATTCGAGTTATGGCCCGCCGTAGGTCTGACCGAGCAATTTTTGTTCCGCGCACTTTGTGCACCGTGCACATTGATGTTTGTATGAAAAAGTACCCTACCTAGGGACGCGTAGAGCAAATTGGTACCCCCGGGCATGTTGTCGGTTGACTTTCTGGTTGCACTTTTCATCATCTAGGGTGTGTTTCTGACACGTTTTGAGGGTTTTTAGCGAAAAAAATTTTTTTGACTACTCGAGCTCTCCGGCCCGTTCGGTGCACTTTTTTGCAAAAAGCTAGGGAGCTGTCCCTAGGTTCGGGGTGTCACAAAATGATGAAAAGTGGTCAAAAAACCACTATCCAGAATCGGATAGAGAATGATTAGACGAGCTTAAAATTGTTCTACGACCCATGTCTGCGACGTCTAGTATTCGAGTTATGGCCCGCCGTAGGTCTGACCGAGCAATTTTTGTTCCGCGCACTTTGTGCACCGTGCACATTGATGTTTGTATGAAAAAGTACCCTACCTAGGGACGCGTAGAGCAAATTGGTACCCCCGGGCATGTTGTCGGTTGACTTTCTGGTTGCACTTTTCATCATCTAGGGTGTGTTTCTGACACGTTTTGAGGGTTTTTAGCGAAAAAAATTTTTTTGACTACTCGAGCTCTCCGGCCCGTTCGGTGCACTTTTTTGCAAAAAGCTAGGGAGCTGTCCCTAGGTTCGGGGTGTCACAAAATGATGAAAAGTGGTCAAAAAACCACTATCCAGAATCGGATAGAGAATGATTAGACGAGCTTAAAATTGTTCTACGACCCATGTCTGCGACGTTTAGTATTCGAGTTATGGCCCGCCGTAGGTCTGACCGAGCAATTTTTGTTCCGCGCACTTTGTGCACCGTGCACATTGATGTTTGTATGAAAAAGTACCCTACCTAGGGACGCGTAGAGCAAATTGGTACCCCCGGGCATGTTGTCGGTTGACTTTCTGGTTGCACTTTTCATCATCTAGGGTGTGTTTCTGACACGTTTTGAGGGTTTTTAGCGAAAAAAATTTTTTTGACTACTCGAGCTCTCCGGCCCGTTCGGTGCACTTTTTTGCAAAAAGCTAGGGAGCTGTCCCTAGGTTCGGGGTGTCACAAAATGATGAAAAGTGGTCAAAAAACCACTATCCAGAATCGGATAGAGAATGATTAGACGAGCTTAAAATTGTTCTACGACCCATGTCTGCGACGTTTAGTATTCGAGTTATGGCCCGCCGTAGGTCTGACCGAGCAATTTTTGTTCCGCGCACTTTGTGCACCGTGCACATTGATGTTTGTATGAAAAAGTACCCTACCTAGGGACGCGTAGAGCAAATTGGTACCCCCGGGCATGTTGTCGGTTGACTTTCTGGTTGCACTTTTCATCATCTAGGGTGTGTTTCTGACACGTTTTGAGGGTTTTTAGCGAAAAAAATTTTTTTGACTACTCGAGCTCTCCGGCCCGTTCGGTGCACTTTTTTGCAAAAAGCTAGGGAGCTGTCCCTAGGTTCGGGGTGTCACAAAATGATGAAAAGTGGTCAAAAAACCACTATCCAGAATCGGATAGAGAATGATTAGACGAGCTTAAAATTGTTCTACGACCCATGTCTGCGACGTTTAGTATTCGAGTTATGGCCCGCCGTAGGTCTGACCGAGCAATTTTTGTTCCGCGCACTTTGTGCACCGTGCACATTGATGTTTGTATGAAAAAGTACCCTACCTAGGGACGCGTAGAGCAAATTGGTACCCCCGGGCATGTTGTCGGTTGACTTTCTGGTTGCACTTTTCATCATCTAGGGTGTGTTTCTGACACGTTTTGAGGGTTTTTAGCGAAAAAAATTTTTTTGACTACTCGAGCTCTCCGGCCCGTTCGGTGCACTTTTTTGCAAAAAGCTAGGGAGCTGTCCCTAGGTTCGGGGTGTCACAAAATGATGAAAAGTGGTCAAAAAACCACTATCCAGAATCGGATAGAGAATGATTAGACGAGCTTAAAATTGTTCTACGACCCATGTCTGCGACGTTTAGTATTCGAGTTATGGCCCGCCGTAGGTCTGACCGAGCAATTTTTGTTCCGCGCACTTTGTGCACCGTGCACATTGATGTTTGTATGAAAAAGTACCCTACCTAGGGACGCGTAGAGCAAATTGGTACCCCCGGGCATGTTGTCGGTTGACTTTCTGGTTGCACTTTTCATCATCTAGGGTGTGTTTCTGACACGTTTTGAGGGTTTTTAGCGAAAAAAATTTTTTTGACTACTCGAGCTCTCCGGCCCGTTCGGTGCACTTTTTTGCAAAAAGCTAGGGAGCTGTCCCTAGGTTCGGGGTGTCACAAAATGATGAAAAGTGGTCAAAAAACCACTATCCAGAATCGGATAGAGAATGATTAGACGAGCTTAAAATTGTTCTACGACCCATGTCTGCGACGTTTAGTATTCGAGTTATGGCCCGCCGTAGGTCTGACCGAGCAATTTTTGTTCCGCGCACTTTGTGCACCGTGCACATTGATGTTTGTATGAAAAAGTACCCTACCTAGGGACGCGTAGAGCAAATTGGTACCCCCGGGCATGTTGTCGGTTGACTTTCTGGTTGCACTTTTCATCATCTAGGGTGTGTTTCTGACACGTTTTGAGGGTTTTTAGCGAAAAAAATTTTTTTGACTACTCGAGCTCTCCGGCCCGTTCGGTGCACTTTTTTGCAAAAAGCTAGGGAGCTGTCCCTAGGTTCGGGGTGTCACAAAATGATGAAAAGTGGTCAAAAAACCACTATCCAGAATCGGATAGAGAATGATTAGACGAGCTTAAAATTGTTCTACGACCCATGTCTGCGACGTTTAGTATTCGAGTTATGGCCCGCCGTAGGTCTGACCGAGCAATGTTTGTTCCGCGCACTTTGTGCACCGTGCACATTGATGTTTGTATGAAAAAGTACCCTACCTAGGGACGCGTAGAGCAAATTGGTACCCCCGGGCATGTTGTCGGTTGACTTTCTGGTTGCACTTTTCATCATCTAGGGTGTGTTTCTGACACGTTTTGAGGGTTTTTAGCGAAAAAAATTTTTTTGACTACTCGAGCTCTCCGGCCCGTTCGGTGCACTTTTTTGCAAAAAGCTAGGGAGCTGTCCCTAGGTTCGGGGTGTCACAAAATGATGAAAAGTGGTCAAAAAACCACTATCCAGAATCGGATAGAGAATGATTAGACGAGCTTAAAATTGTTCTACGACCCATGTCTGCGACGTTTAGTATTCGAGTTATGGCCCGCCGTAGGTCTGACCGAGCAATTTTTGTTCCGCGCACTTTGTGCACCGTGCACATTGATGTTTGTATGAAAAAGTACCCTACCTAGGGACGCGTAGAGCAAATTGGTACCCCCGGGCATGTTGTCGGTTGACTTTCTGGTTGCACTTTTCATCATCTAGGGTGTGTTTCTGACACGTTTTGAGGGTTTTTAGCGAAAAAAATTTTTTTGACTACTCGAGCTCTCCGGCCCGTTCGGTGCACTTTTTTGCAAAAAGCTAGGGAGCTGTCCCTAGGTTCGGGGTGTCACAAAATGATGAAAAGTGGTCAAAAAACCACTATCCAGAATCGGATAGAGAATGATTAGACGAGCTTAAAATTGTTCTACGACCCATGTCTGCGACGTTTAGTATTCGAGTTATGGCCCGCCGTAGGTCTGACCGAGCAATTTTTGTTCCGCGCACTTTGTGCACCGTGCACATTGATGTTTGTATGAAAAAGTACCCTACCTAGGGACGCGTAGAGCAAATTGGTACCCCCGGGCATGTTGTCGGTTGACTTTCTGGTTGCACTTTTCATCATCTAGGGTGTGTTTCTGACACGTTTTGAGGGTTTTTAGCGAAAAAAATTTTTTTGACTACTCGAGCTCTCCGGCCCGTTCGGTGCACTTTTTTGCAAAAAGCTAGGGAGCTGTCCCTAGGTTCGGGGTGTCACAAAATGATGAAAAGTGGTCAAAAAACCACTATCCAGAATCGGATAGAGAATGATTAGACGAGCTTAAAATTGTTCTACGACCCATGTCTGCGACGTTTAGTATTCGAGTTATGGCCCGCCGTAGGTCTGACCGAGCAATTTTGTACTGAAATGTATGGCGGACATATTATTTCTCAAACAACATTGCCTTGTATCGTGTCCTACTTGGTCGGCACGGTAAGTATCGACTATAACAAGATTAAATGGATTGATTGATAACATTTTAAGCACATTTCCTAAGCCGTGCTCCAAAATTGTGTACCGATCAGGGAAAGTACACTACGTACGCGTTCATGGATGTCCATGTTGGTACAAGTTGCCGGTCAGGATAGCCGTGCACCAAAATTGTGTACCGATCAGGGAAAGTACAACACGGAGGGCGCAGCCCGAGCGTACGCGTTCATGGATGTCCATGTTGGTACACATGCACCAAAATTGTGTACCGATCAGGGAAAGTACACTACGTACGCGTTCATGGATGTCCATGTTGGTACAAGTTGCCGGTCAGGATAGCCGTGCACCAAAATTGTGTACCGATCAGGGAAAGTACAACACGGAGGGCGCAGCCCGAGCGTACGCGTTCATGGATGTCCATGTTGGTACACATGCACCAAAATTGTGTACCGATCAGGGAAAGTACACTACGTACGCGTTCATGGATGTCCATGTTGGTACAAGTTGCCGGTCAGGATAGCCGTGCACCAAAATTGTGTACCGATCAGGGAAAGTACAACACGGAGGGCGCAGCCCGAGCGTACGCGTTCATGGATGTCCATGTTGGTACACATGCACCAAAATTGTGTACCGATCAGGGAAAGTACACTACGTACGCGTTCATGGATGTCCATGTTGGTACAAGTTGCCGGTCAGGATAGCCGTGCACCAAAATTGTGTACCGATCAGGGAAAGTACAACACGGAGGGCGCAGCCCGAGCGTACGCGTTCATGGATGTCCATGTTGGTACACATGCACCAAAATTGTGTACCGATCAGGGAAAGTACACTACGTACGCGTTCATGGATGTCCATGTTGGTACAAGTTGCCGGTCAGGATAGCCGTGCACCAAAATTGTGTACCGATCAGGGAAAGTACAACACGGAGGGCGCAGCCCGAGCGTACGCGTTCATGGATGTCCATGTTGGTACACATGCACCAAAATTGTGTACCGATCAGGGAAAGTACACTACGTACGCGTTCATGGATGTCCATGTTGGTACAAGTTGCCGGTCAGGATAGCCGTGCACCAAAATTGTGTACCGATCAGGGAAAGTACAACACGGAGGGCGCAGCCCGAGCGTACGCGTTCATGGATGTCCATGTTGGTACACATGCACCAAAATTGTGTACCGATCAGGGAAAGTACACTACGTACGCGTTCATGGATGTCCATGTTGGTACAAGTTGCCGGTCAGGATAGCCGTGCACCAAAATTGTGTACCGATCAGGGAAAGTACAACACGGAGGGCGCAGCCCGAGCGTACGCGTTCATGGATGTCCATGTTGGTACACATGCACCAAAATTGTGTACCGATCAGGGAAAGTACACTACGTACGCGTTCATGGATGTCCATGTTGGTACAAGTTGCCGGTCAGGATAGCCGTGCACCAAAATTGTGTACCGATCAGGGAAAGTACAACACGGAGGGCGCAGCCCGAGCGTACGCGTTCATGGATGTCCATGTTGGTACACATGCACCAAAATTGTGTACCGATCAGGGAAAGTACACTACGTACGCGTTCATGGATGTCCATGTTGGTACAAGTTGCCGGTCAGGATAGCCGTGCACCAAAATTGTGTACCGATCAGGGAAAGTACAACACGGAGGGCGCAGCCCGAGCGTACGCGTTCATGGATGTCCATGTTGGTACACATGCACCAAAATTGTGTACCGATCAGGGAAAGTACACTACGTACGCGTTCATGGATGTCCATGTTGGTACAAGTTGCCGGTCAGGATAGCCGTGCACCAAAATTGTGTACCGATCAGGGAAAGTACAACACGGAGGGCGCAGCCCGAGCGTACGCGTTCATGGATGTCCATGTTGGTACACATGCACCAAAATTGTGTACCGATCAGGGAAAGTACACTACGTACGCGTTCATGGATGTCCATGTTGGTACAAGTTGCCGGTCAGGATAGCCGTGCACCAAAATTGTGTACCGATCAGGGAAAGTACAACACGGAGGGCGCAGCCCGAGCGTACGCGTTCATGGATGTCCATGTTGGTACAATCTACATGTACGTACCTAGTTTTTGTGTCAAAAGTTGCAATAAAGTGCTTGTATGCTTAAAATGCTTATCTCAACCGGTCACCTTTTGGCCTGCCCTTTTATAGACAGAAACCTAGAAAGATACTCGCGATTTTTGTGTTTTTCCATTCGCCCGGGACGACGAAATGAGCTCTGTGCACATCGTGCCGAAAACTGTCTTCTCCACCTTTGTTTTTGTCCGTCTGATCATAAAATCACCCTTATTTGTGTACCATTTGGAGTGCGCAGCCCAAACGTACGCGTTAATGTTAATGTTTGTATACACTACATGTATGTTCCTAGGATTTGGTAATTGAGTCAAACACACAATTCCCCGACCGTCGCGGACACCATTCTTGGACAGAAGTCCTAGTACGTAGAGTACTTTCCCTAGGTATGTGCCCGTTCGTGACTATCGTTGCGTGCATACGGACACGCTTGGGTATGTTTACCATACAAGGTTTACTAGGGAAACCAGGAAGGAATTCTAGGCACACGTTTTGTTCCATCCACAGTAACTTTCGTTCTCTTAAGGTAGCTATTTAACTTGTTTGCCATGATAAGTAACCTGCTTCCCCGACCGTCGCGGACACCATTCTTGGACAGAAGTCCTAGTACGTAGAGTACTTTCCCTAGGTATGTGCCCGTTCGTGACTATCGTTGCGTGCATACGGACACGCTTGGGTATGTTTACCATACAAGGTTTACTAGGGAAACCTGCTTGCTCGACCATTGCCCTCCCGTCGCGGACACCATTCTTGGACAGAAGTCCTAGTACGTAGAGTACTTTCCCTAGGTATGTGCCCGTTCGTGACTATCGTTGCGTGCATACGGACACGCTTGGGTATGTTTACCATACAAGGTTTACTAGGGAAACCTGCTTGCTCGACCATTGCCCTCCCGTCGCGGACACCATTCTTGGACAGAAGTCCTAGTACGTAGAGTACTTTCCCTAGGTATGTGCCCGTTCGTGACTATCGTTGCGTGCATACGGACACGCTTGGGTATGTTTACCATACAAGGTTTACTAGGGAAACCTGCTTGCTCGACCATTGCCCTCCCGTCGCGGACACCATTCTTGGACAGAAGTCCTAGTACGTAGAGTACTTTCCCTAGGTATGTGCCCGTTCGTGACTATCGTTGCGTGCATACGGACACGCTTGGGTATGTTTACCATACAAGGTTTACTAGGGAAACCTGCTTGCTCGACCATTGCCCTCCCGTCGCGGACACCATTCTTGGACAGAAGTCCTAGTACGTAGAGTACTTTCCCTAGGTATGTGCCCGTTCGTGACTATCGTTGCGTGCATACGGACACGCTTGGGTATGTTTACCATACAAGGTTTACTAGGGAAACCAGGAAGGAATTCTAGGCACACGTTTTGTTCCATCCACAGTAACTTTCGTTCTCTTAAGGTAGCTATTTAACTTGTTTGCCATGATAAGTAACCTGCTTCCCCGACCGTCGCGGACACCATTCTTGGACAGAAGTCCTAGTACGTAGAGTACTTTCCCTAGGTATGTGCCCGTTCGTGACTATCGTTGCGTGCATACGGACACGCTTGGGTATGTTTACCATACAAGGTTTACTAGGGAAACCTGCTTGCTCGACCATTGCCCTCCCGTCGCGGACACCATTCTTGGACAGAAGTCCTAGTACGTAGAGTACTTTCCCTAGGTATGTGCCCGTTCGTGACTATCGTTGCGTGCATACGGACACGCTTGGGTATGTTTACCATACAAGGTTTACTAGGGAAACCTGCTTGCTCGACCATTGCCCTCCCGTCGCGGACACCATTCTTGGACAGAAGTCCTAGTACGTAGAGTACTTTCCCTAGGTATGTGCCCGTTCGTGACTATCGTTGCGTGCATACGGACACGCTTGGGTATGTTTACCATACAAGGTTTACTAGGGAAACCTGCTTGCTCGACCATTGCCCTCCCGTCGCGGACACCATTCTTGGACAGAAGTCCTAGTACGTAGAGTACTTTCCCTAGGTATGTGCCCGTTCGTGACTATCGTTGCGTGCATACGGACACGCTTGGGTATGTTTACCATACAAGGTTTACTAGGGAAACCTGCTTGCTCGACCATTGCCCTCCCGTCGCGGACACCATTCTTGGACAGAAGTCCTAGTACGTAGAGTACTTTCCCTAGGTATGTGCCCGTTCGTGACTATCGTTGCGTGCATACGGACACGCTTGGGTATGTTTACCATACAAGGTTTACTAGGGAAACCTGCTTGCTCGACCATTGCCCTCCCGTCGCGGACACCATTCTTGGACAGAAGTCCTAGTACGTAGAGTACTTTCCCTAGGTATGTGCCCGTTCGTGACTATCGTTGCGTGCATACGGACACGCTTGGGTATGTTTACCATACAAGGTTTACTAGGGAAACCAGGAAGGAATTCTAGGCACACGTTTTGTTCCATCCACAGTAACTTTCGTTCTCTTAAGGTAGCTATTTAACTTGTTTGCCATGATAAGTAACCTGCTTCCCCGACCGTCGCGGACACCATTCTTGGACAGAAGTCCTAGTACGTAGAGTACTTTCCCTAGGTATGTGCCCGTTCGTGACTATCGTTGCGTGCATACGGACACGCTTGGGTATGTTTACCATACAAGGTTTACTAGGGAAACCTGCTTGCTCGACCATTGCCCTCCCGTCGCGGACACCATTCTTGGACAGAAGTCCTAGTACGTAGAGTACTTTCCCTAGGTATGTGCCCGTTCGTGACTATCGTTGCGTGCATACGGACACGCTTGGGTATGTTTACCATACAAGGTTTACTAGGGAAACCTGCTTGCTCGACCATTGCCCTCCCGTCGCGGACACCATTCTTGGACAGAAGTCCTAGTACGTAGAGTACTTTCCCTAGGTATGTGCCCGTTCGTGACTATCGTTGCGTGCATACGGACACGCTTGGGTATGTTTACCATACAAGGTTTACTAGGGAAACCTGCTTGCTCGACCATTGCCCTCCCGTCGCGGACACCATTCTTGGACAGAAGTCCTAGTACGTAGAGTACTTTCCCTAGGTATGTGCCCGTTCGTGACTATCGTTGCGTGCATACGGACACGCTTGGGTATGTTTACCATACAAGGTTTACTAGGGAAACCTGCTTGCTCGACCATTGCCCTCCCGTCGCGGACACCATTCTTGGACAGAAGTCCTAGTACGTAGAGTACTTTCCCTAGGTATGTGCCCGTTCGTGACTATCGTTGCGTGCATACGGACACGCTTGGGTATGTTTACCATACAAGGTTTACTAGGGAAACCAGGAAGGAATTCTAGGCACACGTTTTGTTCCATCCACAGTAACTTTCGTTCTCTTAAGGTAGCTATTTAACTTGTTTGCCATGATAAGTAACCTGCTTCCCCGACCGTCGCGGACACCATTCTTGGACAGAAGTCCTAGTACGTAGAGTACTTTCCCTAGGTATGTGCCCGTTCGTGACTATCGTTGCGTGCATACGGACACGCTTGGGTATGTTTACCATACAAGGTTTACTAGGGAAACCTGCTTGCTCGACCATTGCCCTCCCGTCGCGGACACCATTCTTGGACAGAAGTCCTAGTACGTAGAGTACTTTCCCTAGGTATGTGCCCGTTCGTGACTATCGTTGCGTGCATACGGACACGCTTGGGTATGTTTACCATACAAGGTTTACTAGGGAAACCTGCTTGCTCGACCATTGCCCTCCCGTCGCGGACACCATTCTTGGACAGAAGTCCTAGTACGTAGAGTACTTTCCCTAGGTATGTGCCCGTTCGTGACTATCGTTGCGTGCATACGGACACGCTTGGGTATGTTTACCATACAAGGTTTACTAGGGAAACCTGCTTGCTCGACCATTGCCCTCCCGTCGCGGACACCATTCTTGGACAGAAGTCCTAGTACGTAGAGTACTTTCCCTAGGTATGTGCCCGTTCGTGACTATCGTTGCGTGCATACGGACACGCTTGGGTATGTTTACCATACAAGGTTTACTAGGGAAACCTGCTTGCTCGACCATTGCCCTCCCGTCGCGGACACCATTCTTGGACAGAAGTCCTAGTACGTAGAGTACTTTCCCTAGGTATGTGCCCGTTCGTGACTATCGTTGCGTGCATACGGACACGCTTGGGTATGTTTACCATACAAGGTTTACTAGGGAAACCTGCTTGCTCGACCATTGCCCTCCCGTCGCGGACACCATTCTTGGACAGAAGTCCTAGTACGTAGAGTACTTTCCCTAGGTATGTGCCCGTTCGTGACTATCGTTGCGTGCATACGGACACGCTTGGGTATGTTTACCATACAAGGTTTACTAGGGAAACCTGCTTGCTCGACCATTGCCCTCCCGTCGCGGACACCATTCTTGGACAGAAGTCCTAGTACGTAGAGTACTTTCCCTAGGTATGTGCCCGTTCGTGACTATCGTTGCGTGCATACGGACACGCTTGGGTATGTTTACCATACAAGGTTTACTAGGGAAACCAGGAAGGAATTCTAGGCACACGTTTTGTTCCATCCACAGTAACTTTCGTTCTCTTAAGGTAGCTATTTAACTTGTTTGCCATGATAAGTAACCTGCTTCCCCGACCGTCGCGGACACCATTCTTGGACAGAAGTCCTAGTACGTAGAGTACTTTCCCTAGGTATGTGCCCGTTCGTGACTATCGTTGCGTGCATACGGACACGCTTGGGTATGTTTACCATACAAGGTTTACTAGGGAAACCTGCTTGCTCGACCATTGCCCTCCCGTCGCGGACACCATTCTTGGACAGAAGTCCTAGTACGTAGAGTACTTTCCCTAGGTATGTGCCCGTTCGTGACTATCGTTGCGTGCATACGGACACGCTTGGGTATGTTTACCATACAAGGTTTACTAGGGAAACCTGCTTGCTCGACCATTGCCCTCCCGTCGCGGACACCATTCTTGGACAGAAGTCCTAGTACGTAGAGTACTTTCCCTAGGTATGTGCCCGTTCGTGACTATCGTTGCGTGCATACGGACACGCTTGGGTATGTTTACCATACAAGGTTTACTAGGGAAACCTGCTTGCTCGACCATTGCCCTCCCGTCGCGGACACCATTCTTGGACAGAAGTCCTAGTACGTAGAGTACTTTCCCTAGGTATGTGCCCGTTCGTGACTATCGTTGCGTGCATACGGACACGCTTGGGTATGTTTACCATACAAGGTTTACTAGGGAAACCTGCTTGCTCGACCATTGCCCTCCCGTCGCGGACACCATTCTTGGACAGAAGTCCTAGTACGTAGAGTACTTTCCCTAGGTATGTGCCCGTTCGTGACTATCGTTGCGTGCATACGGACACGCTTGGGTATGTTTACCATACAAGGTTTACTAGGGAAACCTGCTTGCTCGACCATTGCCCTCCCGTCGCGGACACCATTCTTGGACAGAAGTCCTAGTACGTAGAGTACTTTCCCTAGGTATGTGCCCGTTCGTGACTATCGTTGCGTGCATACGGACACGCTTGGGTATGTTTACCATACAAGGTTTACTAGGGAAACCTGCTTGCTCGACCATTGCCCTCCCGTCGCGGACACCATTCTTGGACAGAAGTCCTAGTACGTAGAGTACTTTCCCTAGGTATGTGCCCGTTCGTGACTATCGTTGCGTGCATACGGACACGCTTGGGTATGTTTACCATACAAGGTTTACTAGGGAAACCTGCTTGCTCGACCATTGCCCTCCCGTCGCGGACACCATTCTTGGACAGAAGTCCTAGTACGTAGAGTACTTTCCCTAGGTATGTGCCCGTTCGTGACTATCGTTGCGTGCATACGGACACGCTTGGGTATGTTTACCATACAAGGTTTACTAGGGAAACCTGCTTGCTCGACCATTGCCCTCCCGTCGCGGACACCATTCTTGGACAGAAGTCCTAGTACGTAGAGTACTTTCCCTAGGTATGTGCCCGTTCGTGACTATCGTTGCGTGCATACGGACACGCTTGGGTATGTTTACCATACAAGGTTTACTAGGGAAACCTGCTTGCTCGACCATTGCCCTCCCGTCGCGGACACCATTCTTGGACAGAAGTCCTAGTACGTAGAGTACTTTCCCTAGGTATGTGCCCGTTCGTGACTATCGTTGCGTGCATACGGACACGCTTGGGTATGTTTACCATACAAGGTTTACTAGGGAAACCTGCTTGCTCGACCATTGCCCTCCCGTCGCGGACACCATTCTTGGACAGAAGTCCTAGTACGTAGAGTACTTTCCCTAGGTATGTGCCCGTTCGTGACTATCGTTGCGTGCATACGGACACGCTTGGGTATGTTTACCATACAAGGTTTACTAGGGAAACCTGCTTGCTCGACCATTGCCCTCCCGTCGCGGACACCATTCTTGGACAGAAGTCCTAGTACGTAGAGTACTTTCCCTAGGTATGTGCCCGTTCGTGACTATCGTTGCGTGCATACGGACACGCTTGGGTATGTTTACCATACAAGGTTTACTAGGGAAACCTGCTTGCTCGACCATTGCCCTCCCGTCGCGGACACCATTCTTGGACAGAAGTCCTAGTACGTAGAGTACTTTCCCTAGGTATGTGCCCGTTCGTGACTATCGTTGCGTGCATACGGACACGCTTGGGTATGTTTACCATACAAGGTTTACTAGGGAAACCTGCTTGCTCGACCATTGCCCTCCCGTCGCGGACACCATTCTTGGACAGAAGTCCTAGTACGTAGAGTACTTTCCCTAGGTATGTGCCCGTTCGTGACTATCGTTGCGTGCATACGGACACGCTTGGGTATGTTTACCATACAAGGTTTACTAGGGAAACCTGCTTGCTCGACCATTGCCCTCCCGTCGCGGACACCATTCTTGGACAGAAGTCCTAGTACGTAGCGTTCTTTATTGTACTTGATCAGTTTGTATTGCCTTCGCTTTGTTCCATCGACACTTGCTACTGCTCACTAAGGGGTTTTTGTTTGTGATGTGTACGATAAGCCACCGTCTATCCTATCCGGCACTTTATCAACACTTTTCACCCAAGTCATAGGAACGTAGTGTACTTTCCCTGATCGGTACACAATTTTGGTGCACGGCTATCCTGACCGGCAACTTGTACCAACATGGACATCCATGAACGCGTACGCTCGGGCTGCGCCCTCCGTGTTGTACTTTCCCTGATCGGTACACAATTTTGGTGCACGGCTATCCTGACCGGCAACTTGTACCAACATGGACATCCATGAACGCGTACGCTCGGGCTGCGCCCTCCGTGTTGTACTTTCCCTGATCGGTACACAATTTTGGTGCACGGCTATCCTGACCGGCAACTTGTACCAACATGGACATCCATGAACGCGTACGCTCGGGCTGCGCCCTCCGTGTTGTACTTTCCCTGATCGGTACACAATTTTGGTGCACGGCTATCCTGACCGGCAACTTGTACCAACATGGACATCCATGAACGCGTACGCTCGGGCTGCGCCCTCCGTGTTGTACTTTCCCTGATCGGTACACAATTTTGGTGCACGGCTATCCTGACCGGCAACTTGTACCAACATGGACATCCATGAACGCGTACGCTCGGGCTGCGCCCTCCGTGTTGTACTTTCCCTGATCGGTACACAATTTTGGTGCACGGCTATCCTGACCGGCACTAAATCGTCACTTTTCGTCCATAACCTAGGAACGTCGTGTAGGTTTCATCATTTTTATGTTTGATTCGGTTTAATATGATTGAAAAATACGCTAAGTCCCAGAAATCTGAACTCGAATACTTCCTCCATGTGGCGCCAAAAGCTACTGAGCAACGCCTAGCTTGTGACCCATTTATAGTTTAATTTCCATTAATAGTTTTGAAAAATACGCTGAGTCCCAGAAATCTGAACTCGAATACTTCCTCCATGTTGCGCCAAAAGCTACTGACCAACGCCTAGCTTGAGACCCATTTATAGTTTAATTTCCATTAATAGTTTTGAAAAATACGCTAAGTCCCAGAAATCTGAACTCGAATACTTCCTCCATGTTGCGCCAAAAGCTACTGACCAACGCCTAGCTTGAGACCCATTTATAGTTTAATTTAAATTAATAGTTTTGAAAAATACGCTAAGTCCCAGAAATCTGAACTCGAATACTTCCTCCATGTGGCGCCAAAAGCTACTGAGCAACGCCTAGCTTGTGACCCATTTATAGTTTAATTTCCATTAATAGTTTTGAAAAATACGCTAAGTCCCAGAAATCTGAACTCGAATACTTTCTCCATGTGGCGCCAAAAGCTACTGACCAACGCCTAGGTACATGGTTGGTACATGGATTGTATGCATGCAGGCGTACTGCCGTGCTGGACCGGAAAATCGCACTAGCTACTAGAACGTAGAGTAATTCCCCTAGATAGGTGCTTTTGCATGCCTCTGATCGACGACCATGCAACTTGCAACGTGCGACACGCGTAGGTAGGCTTCCCCATACAAGTTCCCTAGGGTAGCACCAAATTGCATACTTTCAGGCGTAATTTTCGGAACCGTGTACCGTGCATGGTACAAGTATCAGTAGCTCGTGCAATTTGTTTTGCATCGTGTTGCGGTTGCAGGTGCGTCAAGATAGGAGTGTTTCGAGACTTTTGCCAAGCTTGAGTGCCATTTGCAGGATAATAGATGTTCTAGCCACGTTAAACATGCCACTTAATGCCGAAAAGGAAAAAGCCGTTTTCTAGGGACGTCCTGTCAAAAAGGTTGCCATCAGCGCTTTCCTCTCGAGTTCAGGATTCTTGGACTTAGCGTTTTTTCACGATCCAATCAAAAGACCAGATCGTGAAATAAACAATTAATACAAGTATGTACTAGTACATCCCTTCAACCGAAGGAAGTACACCATACATGACCCGTACGCCAATCATCCAAGCACATGACACGTCGACTAAGTCAACACATCATACAACTTGGACAACCGACGGGCAAGTAGGTCATCTCGTACACGACACATCGACCGACGAGGTCAACACGCCATGCACAAGACATCCTACTACCAAGACCGACCACCTCGACACACGACACGTTAACCAAACATGGTCAACATCATCATGCGCAAGGCAACCGGCCCAAACGGGTCAACATATACAACTTGTAACGAGAGCATGTAAGCTTACTGGTGTGGTCTGCACGTTCCTCGCATCAAGACAATCAAGTCAAGAAGGAGGAA
>NW_024428054.1:0-10000 GCF_017562075.2 Anopheles merus | reverse complement strand
AGGAAAAGCCATAATTGCCGCAGCTGCAGCCATATTCGGAATATTGTCGTCCCCTGGAGCTTTCTTGGGGTTGAGTGAGCGGGCAATCTCCTTCAACTCTTCCGCCAACTCCTCCTCCGAGACCGGATCCATCGGATCCCCACCTACTTCCGTCTCGGGCCACTCCATCGGGGGACGCTCGGGAAAGAGCTCATTCACGATGAACTGGAGCTTATTAGCATCCCGTTCCATCGGAACCCGAGCTCCTTCCCACTGCTGCTTGCGGATTTGGTACGCAGGGCCAAAGCCGTGCGGTTCCAATTGTTCCGGCAAATCCTGCTTGTGTTGGTCCTTGCTGAGCTTGACGGCCCGTTCCAGGGCAGCGCGTGCGTCCGACTTCATTTGACGCCTTTCCTCGCGCTGCTCCTCGGTCCGGGCCCGGTTGAACCGCCGTTTCATTCCATGAAAATGGCTGCGCAACCGATCAATCTCGGACGTCCACCAATAAACTGGACGCCGGCCCTGTCGCCTTGGGGGTTGCCTAGGCATGGTGCCGTCACAAGCCACCGTAATGGCCTGGGTCAGCTCCTCTGCCGTAGCAACATGCCCAAAAATGTCCTGGTCCCTCAAGATTTCAACGAACAAATCCTTGTCGAAGAATCTTGTGGACCACCTTCCCCCATTCACTGCTGAGTGTCCCACGTCATTGGCGCGCTGTCTCGGAACCCTGCCGACCACAAACTTAATAGTATTGTGGTCACTTGGGGTTTCGTCACAAACGCGCCAATTATTTTCCCCTACCAAAGAAGGGCTGCAAAACGACACGTCCACTATGGAGTTGCGGCCATTTCCCCCCATCCAAGTGCTCTGGTTGCCCTGGTTTAGGAGAACCAATCCCAAGGCGGCCGCCGCGTCCATCACAACTCCCCCCCTAGATACCCTTTCCCCATCGTTTGGCCTCCGCTCCATCCCCCATGCACCTGACCAGGCGTTTACGTCACCCCCGATCACGGTGTCCCGATTCCGTGGGAGTACAGACACAATTTCGGTCCATTTGCGTTTGTATTCCTCGACAGTCAAATCGGAACCCACGGGTGGTAGGTAAACGGAGCAGAAAACAATTCCCCGCATCTCGACCACAACGAAGTCCTCGCGTTGGTTGTCAATGATGCGCTGAAAAGGATAATCCCCAACTGATACCACTGCAACCCGGCCAGTGGTATCGGTAACCCAATTGCTGTTATTACTCGGCACCCAATAGGGGTCCGAGAGAATCAAAATGTCACAACCCTCGGCACGAGCACTTTGCAAAAGCAAGTCTTGGGCCATTTGGTCATGATTGAGGTTCTGTTGGAACACTCTAATCATGACTGGGCTGTGGGGTTACCTTTCCAAAGTAGCGGCAACTGCGCTGGCCCAGCGAGTGCCCGATTGCATCCGGACCCTGGCATCCCAAGCACTTCCGCTCCCTAGTGCACGGACCCTCGTGCTTATCTTCTGCGCAACGGTGGCATTTGCTACTACGGTCCTTGCCACGGCAGCGGGCAGCAGTATGCCCGTATTCGTAGCACCGGTAGCATTGCCGCCGGCGTTCCAATAGCCGAAGCCTGCAGCATTTGCTGAAACCAACCGTGTACTGCCTCGCAAGGGCCTGGTCGGTGACCGCTATTGCTGGGCAATCGAAAAATGCGACCAACGTACCGTAATGCGTTTTTACGGTCGTGATTTGGTCGCTGAAAATTTCAACGCCCAACGCGGCACTCATTTCCGAAGAAATTTCTTCGGATGAAGTGCCAGGCGGAATGTTGGTGCAGTTCACCCGCACTGAGGGTGTCCGCGGTCGGCATTTGGCTTTGCCGTCAAGAGCTTTGGACACCTCTCTCCAAAGGGTCATCGTTTCCTGGTGCGACAATGGTGCTAATTCCAGGAGTAGATGACCCTTGAAGTTTGTGCGGATTCTCTGCACATCCTCCTTTTTCACCGTTTCCCTAAGGATTGGCATCATGTCCGCGTACTTGAATCCCCCAATTGATTCAAGTTCAATGGCATTTGGCATTCTGCTAGCCCTGGGATTAAAGGCAGGTGCCGGCTTTTGCTTGGGTTGGGAAGCAGAAGGTTGGGTATTTGCGGCGAGGCTGGCTGCTTGCTCAGCTTCACGCTGCTTCTTCCTCTTCCTCCTCTCCCGGCGCACGGCAGTCTTTCCCTTTACCGTCCGCCATTCTTGCGCCCCCTCTTGCCCCCCTTGTGGTCCAGATCCCTGGTCACTTGAAAAAATTTCCCCTGCCAACGGTTCCTCTGCCGCAACAACCTTACTATTTTCCCCCTTCCCACCCTTTCCCTTTTTCTTGCTATTTTTCCCTCCTTGACCTGCCAACTGTTGTCCCTGTTCCTTATTTCCTGCTGTCTTGGCCTCGTTTTCCCTAACTATTATGTCATACATCTCCCGCATGATTCCCCCAAAAACAGTGAAGAATTTGGTGACGTCCGACTCATTCAAGGGAATGGAACCCGGTTGCTGATCCTGATTAGGGCCTGCCAAAGGCCCCAAGTCTTGCTCCACAACCGGATCCTCCACCACAAGATCCTCTGTTCCCGTTCCCACATCAATTCCTGACCCGGCCTCCCCTAGCCAAAATGCTGGAAGGTTGTGCAACAGGGCTAATACTGAGCCTATACGCTGTTCCCAATCAGAAAATTGGGGCGTTTTTGCTAAAATAGCCCTGTGCTTCACGGTGTCCCTGATAAACAGCATGAGCTCATGTTTTGCTTTCTGCAATGGGCCCATGGGATTGGAATCTGCTGGATATGCAGTTGCGAAAAATTTCCTGTCATATGTTTGCCCTGCCTTGGAACCCTCCCCTTGGCTGTCTTCCGCGATCTGCGGGAGAACAGATACCCTTTTTGCTTTCCCCTCCACCTCTACCGAAGAAGCTCTTCGTAGGGCAGGTGCCATCGCCTTGGGGGCTATCAGCTGGTTTGTTGATGCCCGTCTACCAAAGCTGGTGGCCGAAGCCTTAGACGGGGACATCGTTCCCAGTGAGCTACGGCGGGTGGAATATCTACTGGTTCCTGCCTTTGAGGGACTATTTCTACGAAGTAAAGTGGAGCGTGTATTCATCACCATTTTTCTACCGTTAATTTCTATGGTTAATTTCTATGGAGTTATTTATGACTGTCTACTGATTTTCTAAAGGGACTGGCAAAATTTTAATTAATTGATTGAATAATTTAGGATACTTTGGGATGATGTAACTACGGAGTGTCGATTCAGGAGGGATTTTAATGTTAATTTATGACAATTAAGAAGGAAAATTAAAATAATTGTCGTGTTTTGACGCGAGATGTCAATAGATTTCGCGCTGTATATAAACTGTCAATAGTTTTTTTTTTGTCGGTGTTATTGAACGTTTAATGTAAATGTCAGTCACGTAATTAATTAATTTGTCAGGCCTGATTAAGTGTCAATTGAACAAATTATTATTGGTTGTCAATTGTCTAGGGTCAATTGTCAAAGGTCGAAAATTTAATGTCACGTTTGTTATTAAATTAAACAGAAGCTATTTTAAAAATTATAATATTGTAACAAACAAGGAAATTTAAATTGAGTTAGTTTAATTTAGCAAGATTAGTCATAAATGAATAGCATCAATTATTTAAATGTCAAAGAATACATTGAGAGAGTGTATAAGGTAATTTCGATTGGATTTAAGTTAAATAAAAGTGAAGGGGGCTCTTTTTTTTTTTTTTTTTTGAGTGGTAAGAAGGGGGGAAGGAATTCCGATAATTATTTTATAAGGTATCAAGCTTAATAAATTGAAAATTAAGATTGTTTTATTTAAAAAGCTGTCAGTCTATTTAATGTCAATGTCAGGTGTAAAAAAGATGTCAGAATTGTTTATTGTCAAATGAAAATGACGTTTTATGTCAAGAGTGCTGATATAAATCTAACCAAACGGTTTAATTAAATATGAAGATGTTAGAAATCGGCAAGGAATTAATAATAATTAATTTAAATCGAATATAATTTCTATGTGGATATTTAAAAAGAAATATTTCAACTGTTATGATGATTATTCAAAAAAATTAGGAGTTTAATTTAAAATTTCTTTTGTCAATCAAGTGATTTTGGATATTAATAATGTAAATATGTTAATTATTAAGGATGCCAGCAAAAAATTTATTATATGAATTATTTTAATTTAATAATTTAGAATTTTTAAGCAAAAGTGAGTTAAATTTAAATTAAATGTTTGAATATTATTAAATTTTTCCGTTACGACTGTTAATTAATTTAAGTAATAACTGTCAACCAATTTAAATGTCGAAGCGACGTCAATTGTCAGAAATATTGAGCTGTCAATTTGATAATGTGTCAACGTTTGATGTCAAGTGGTCAGCTGTTAATTTGATAATGTAAATAAATCTATTTAATTAATTTAAAAACTATTCAAATCGAAAAACTAATTTATTTTTTAATAAACATGCAGAGGACCGGGATGAAAATAATAACTACGTGATAAATAAATTTCTATTTGGAAATGAATTTAGATTGAAACTAATGTCAAGTGGAATTAATATTGGGTGTGAAGGGAAATGATTTAAATGGCTTGTAATGGAAATTATGCTTAAAAATGATGAAGCAATGAAATTAAAAGCAAGAATATATATTTGTGTATTATTGCGCTGAAGGCGATGTCAATATATTATTAAATGAATGACTTGTTTAAATAATATATATTCGTATATATATTAAAAGAATAAAATAATATTAAATGATTTTATTGAAATAAAATTGCCAACGGAAAGTAACTGAACTAGTGTAAATATTATTATTATCGCGGAAGGCTTCGTGTATTAAATTTAATGCTTCAGAATTTTAGTTATTTCAAAATTTTGAGATTTGAATGAAATGAATGAAATGAATGAAATTTAGGAATGCTTAAAAGTGACAAACTACGTGAGGAGACGTGTGTGCTTCAACGTTACAGGTAAAATGGGAATTTTCCCCCGTTCTATTTTGGCTATGCTACGGGTTACAGGTAAAATGGGTTTCCGGTCACCTTGCTCTATGCTCCGTTATTGGAGATTATTTTGTTAGCTTTACGAGAGTTTTGAAATTTTGTTAGGATGGATTCTTTAAATTTAAATATTCAGTTCTACTTTGAATGAATATAATGATAAGCAAAGCAATAATAAAAAGGATTTAGTTTAAATTGAATATGAGGTCTGCATGGATAATTAAAATATTGAGTCAACTAATATAAGAATTTTTATGGAGTATGGCTTTAAAAGTATTAATTGATTTTTTAATCTTTTGTTATTGTTTATTAAATCGTTCTTGTGGGATCGGGCCGGCAGATAAAAGTAGTAAAGTATTTAATGAAAGTATTTAAGAACCCTTGAGTAAAAGTGAGTTTATTTAATTTAAATGTTGAGTATAATTAATTAATCAATTGCAAGTGTCAAATTATTTAATTTAATGTCAAAATGGTATGGGGCTTTAATATATTTTTTTTGAATTATTGCTCAACTTTCAAAATAAGAATTTTAATTATTATTAGACATGCAAACAACCGGGGAAAAATAGCTACGTGATTTAATGAACTTCTACTTGTTAAGGGGTTTTGATGGAGAGAACGTATTGTCAATAATTAATAAGGTGGAGAATTGTAATTTAGGCAAACGAGTTATTAAAATTGAATTATAAATTAATTTATATTAAGTATGAAGATGTATTAATGGATTGAGAATGAATGTATCAGGAAATTAAATTGATGGTTTAAATGAAAGTTTGCTATGGCAATAATGAAGCAACGAATTGAAATTGAGATTATTTAATTTGATGATTTCGCGGAAGGCAATTTTAATTTTTTAATTGAAGGGCTTGTTTAATTGAATAAATGTTTGAAAAGTATAAAATAATATTTAAATAATTAATTGAAAGAAATTTGCCGACGGAAAGTAATTGAACTAGTGTAAATATAATTATTATAGCGGAAGGCTTTGTATGTGTAGATTTAATTCTTTGGAGTTTAAGTTATTTAAATATTTGTGATATGAATTAAATGAATAAGATGAATGAAGTTTAGGAATGCTTAAACCGGGAGAAAAGGAATAACTAAGTGATTTAATAAATTTCTACTTGTTAAGGGTTATGGATTGGGAGAACGTATTGCCAATAATTTAAAGGTGAAGAATTGTAATGAAGCAACTGAGTTTGTTAAATTGAATTTTAAAATAAAAGATGTATATAAGAATTGAGATTGATTGTAGTAGTGTAATTAAATTGATGGTATGAAATTGAAGTATGCTATAGCAAGGTATTAAAGAAGAGGAATTTACTTAATTTTGCTGTTTTGTGCTTAAGGCGATTTAATTAATTTTAATAAAAGACTTGTTTAAATGAAGATTTTTTCTTATTTATAGTGGAAAAGAATAAAATAATATTTAATATTTTAAGTAAACAAAAAATTTCCAACGGAAAGTAACTGGACTGGTAATATTATTATTATCGCGGAAGGCTTTGTGTGTAAATTTAATTCTACAGAGTTAAAGTTATTTCAAAATTTTGAGATTTGAATGAAATGAATGAAATGAATGAAATTTAGGAATGCTTAAAAGTGACAAACTACGTGAGGAGACGTGTGTGCTTCAACGTTACAGGTAAAATGGGAATTTTCCCCCGTTCTATTTTGGCTATGCTACGGGTTACAGGTAAAATGGGTTTCCGGTCACCTTGCTCTATGCTCCGTTATTGGAGATTATTTTGTTAGCTTTACGAGAGTTTTGAAATTTTGTTAGGATGGATTTTGAAATTTAAATTGTTAGCTCTACTGGGTTTGGAATTATTCTACTTTACGAATGGTGGTTTGAATTATTTATGTAATATATTTTTTGCCTATTTCTACTGTTAGTTTTATATTTAATATGAAATTTAATGCTGAGGGGGAGAAAGAATCGAAATAAGAAAATAAATGCAGTTTTATATAATAATGGTTTAGTTGGGGAACTAATTGAGATTTGGTTAGGTTGTGAATGGGATTTCAAATTCTACACTATAAAAATTTAAACTATTTGCCGGTTTGAAAACTCTCGATGTTTCTCGTCGCTGGAACAGATGGAACCGGGAGTCTCGAACACAACACACACTTAGTACAGTATTCTCGTGGACCGCTCAACGAAAGCGTATTTGCAGAAGGCTTAATTAATTAATTTATTAATTGAACGCAGAAGGCGATGCTAATAATAATTGTCTTATAGGATTTTGAATAATTGGTTTTTTTTTTGCAGAGGGCAATTTAATTCAATAAATATTTGCTGAAGGCTTATGTAATTAATTTGGTTTATTTAAGGCAAACAGTTTATTTAATAATTATTATTAAATTTATAATAAATTGTGAAGTATTTTGCAGAAGGCAACTATTGAAAATAATTTTGTTCCAACGCTGAAGGCGATGCTAATTTCCCAATGGGAAAAAAAGGATTTAAAAAAAGGCAAATTAAATTAATTGATTTTAATTAAATCAAATGCAGAAGGCTTATGGCAATCGGAGCAGTCAACACGAGAACACTGCACTTCACTTTTCACACACACACACACTAGTGATTCCGGCCGAAGTCTCAACGAATGCTTGATGCAGAAGGTTTAATTTAAAATAAGACGCTGAAGGCGATGCTTTTACTATTAATTTATTGAAATTGGCGAGTAAATTAAAATTTTAATATTTAAACTAGGTTAATTAAATGGTTTGAAAAGGTATTTAAGCGCTAAGGGCGATTCTAATAAGCAATTAAATGAATTTCTTTGTGAATAAATGATTAGTGCAAAAGGCTAAATAATTTAATAAAATATATTTGTTTTAGTTGCAGAAGGCAATTCTATTTATTTAATTTAATATAACTTGATTATTTATTTAATTTGTTTGCAGAAGGCACTTGGTAAAGACGCTGAAGGCGATGCTAAATTCCCGACGGCAAATGTGGGTTTGTAGAATTAAATTAAAATTGCAGAAGGCTTAGAACAAAAAGCAATCGGAGTTATCAAAACACGGAATCACTTCACTTTCACACACCCACACACACACAACACTAGTGATTCCGGCCGAAGTCGTCGACGAAAGCTGTTTTTTTAATGAAAGCGCTGAAGGCGTTACAAAATGATATTGCTTAAGGCACTTTTTTTTTTTTTAAATAATATTTATTAATTAATTGATTTGCAGAAGGCTTCAATTTATTTTCTTCACTGAAGGTGATTCTAAATAAGTTTAATTAAGTAAAATTAAATCAATTTTAAATGCTGAAGGCTTATTTAAAACATATGGTTTATTAATGGGACACTGAAGGTGATGCTAATTTAAATTGGGAGTAAGTTAATTATATTTAAATAAAATCCACAAAAGGCAGTTAAATGGAAAACGCTGAAGGCGATGCTAATTTCCGCACGAAAAATGTGGGTTTATTGAATAAATTGTTAATTGCAGAGGCTTAATGCAAAGGGCGATCGGAGTTATCAAGACACGGAATCACTTCACTTCACTTTTTCACACACACACACACACACACACACACAACACTAGTGATTCCGGCCGAAGTCGTCAACGAGAGCTTATTTAAAAAAGATGCGCAGAAGGCGATGCTAAAATTTATTTAATTGCTTAAGGCACTTTTAAATAAAATAATCGAAAGAAAATTATTAATTTATATGTAAATATGCAGAAGGCTTTCTCTTTTGTAATACACTGAAGGTGATTCTAATATATTAAACAAGGGCAATTTAAATCTTTGTTTATTGCAGAAGGCTTTTAAAAATAAATGTATAATAATTGGCACTGAAGGTGATGCTAATTGTAATTAATGGAAAGTTAAAGAAATAGATATTAAAAAAAATAATAAAAATCGCAAAATGCAGTTAATTCAAACGCTGAAGGCGATGCTAATTTCCCGACGGCAAATGTGGGTTTTTTTTGAACTATTATTTTTTGCAGAAGGCTTAACAAAAATGGCAATCGGAGTTATCAAGACACGGAATCACTTCACTTCACTCACACGTGGCACTTACAGTACCGGTTAACAATTCCAAAGCTTAATTATTTTAAAATTTTAAATTGCAAATATGCCGACGGAAAAAAGCCGATGGCAAAAAATAACAATTTTATTTTTAATACACAGAAGGTGATGCTAAAATGCCGACGGGAAAAAGCCGACGGCAATAAGAAATAAATAAAATACACAGAAGGTGATGCTAAAATGCCGACGGGAAAAAAGCCGACGGCAAAATAAATAAAATTAAATAAAATACACAGAAGGTGATGCTAAAATGCCGACGGGAAAAAGCCGACGGCAAAAAAAATAAATAAAATACACAGAAGGTGATGCTAAAATGCCGACGGGAAAAAGCCGACGGCAAAATAATGAATTAAATAAATACACAGAAGGTGATGCTAAAATGCCGACGGGAAAAAAGCCGACGGCAAAAAAAAAATTAAATTAAATAAAATACACAGAAGGTGATGCTAAAATGCCAACGGGAAGAAAGCCGACGGCAAAAAGAAAATAAAATAAATACACAGAAGGTGATGCTAAAATGCCGACGGAAAAAAGCCGACGGCAAAAAAAAATAATAAAAACACAAAGGTGATGCTAAAATGCCGACGGGAAAAAAGCCGACGGCAAAATAATTAAAATAATTAACGCAGAAGGCGATGCTAAATGCCGACGGGAAAAGGCCGACGGCAGAATAATTAAAATATTAAACGCAGAAGGCGATGCACTAGCGTTGGAATTGTTAAACACGAACACTGCACCACACTGCACCACACTGCACACACACACCACACACACACACACTGTTCAGCACTCTAAAAACTGAGACTAGCAGAAGCACGACCTTCCCTCGTCAACGGTTAAAAGAATACTGACACTTTCACACACACACACAACATCACTGATCGCTGGGTATTTGGGCCGCGTAACGCCGTCTCGAAGGCTGGAAGAAGACTGAGCGGATGAGCAGAGCACCGAG
>NW_024428053.1:0-43724 GCF_017562075.2 Anopheles merus | reverse complement strand
GGGAGGCCACGCAGCAGTCGCACCGGCGCAACCGCTCGTCCGCATGACGCTCGACAAGCGGTTCCGCTGGTGGAGCATGATCGCGACGCCCTTCCTCGTCTTCTACCTGGTCGGGCTGGTGTTCTGTGCCGACACGCAGATCATCATCAAAATATTCCTGCTCGCCTGCCTGTACAGCGTGGCGTACACGATCGGGCAGCACCTGTTCGACGAGAACCTGATGGCGCTGCTGCCGCTGAGCGTCTACATGGCGACGAAGCTGTGGTTCTACGTCACCTGGCTGACGTACATTGCGCCGACGGTTTCGTTTCTCGCCTCGCTGGCGTTCCTCGCGTGCAGTGCGGGGCTGTGGGTGTGCTTTCTCAAGTCGTGGCGCGGCACATCGGGCGTCACCAGCCGACGCAAGAGCAGCGGTTTAGGGGCGTTGGGAAAAGAAGGGTTTATTGTACGAAAAATAGGCAATTAATGGTTTGTTTGTTTTTTTTTCTTTTCCAGACCATCATTGAACTTTCCGAGCGTGGTGCAAGCGGATTTGAACCGTCGGCTTTCTGCTCCGCCTGTCTGGTCCGGCGGCCGGTACGCTCGAAGCACTGCTCCGTGTGCGATCGGTGCGTCGCCCGGTTCGATCACCACTGCCCGTGGGTGGGAACTGTATCGGTGTATTGGAGCGCATTGCGCCTCCCCTTAACGGTGGGACCATTGTGTAAAACGCAATTCGTTTCGTTGCAGGTGCGAAAAATCACAAATACTTTATGGGATTCCTGTGGATGCTGCTGATCATGTGCGGCTGGATGCTGTACGGTGGCTCCAATTTCTACGTGCAAACGTGCTCGATTAATATGGATGAGGGTAAGGGAGGTGGGGGGTGTCTCGGGCACAGAATCAAAGGAAAAAAGGAAAAACGATTATTTTAGTGATGGGAAAGATGAAGTTTTCGTCGGAATCGATTCTGGATAGTAGGTCATTTCCTTGGTCGGAATCGACTCCGGAATTAACTTCCGAATCGGAATTCGATTCGGAATCGAACTCGGCGCCGGAATCGGAATTAGCTCCGAAATTAGAATCGGCTTCGAGATTTGAATCGGTTTCGGCATCTCCATAAGAAGAGACGTTGGGTCCAATGGTGCTACGTATGGACAGCCGCCAGAATCAAAATTTACTACTAAAGGATCCATTCTCATGGGGATTCTCGGACTTATTTAGCTTCTGAAACTTCTAATTTTAAATCCAGAACTGATTTTCATTCCGGAGCTATTTCATTTCTAGAGTCAATACTGAATTTCGTTACCGGGTGCAAATTGCGGTTACCAGGTCGATTCCGATTCCAGAGCTGATTATGATTTCGGAGCCGATTCCGATCCAGCAATTGAATGAAAGAACTCCGGAATCGGAATCTGGAGTCAACTCCAGAATCGAAATCGGCTCCAGAATAGGTTCTGGAGTCGGCTCCGGTATTGGTTCCGGAATTAAATCCGAATCGGAATAGGCTCCATAAATGCATCCGGAATTGGTTCCGGGATAAATCGGCTCCGAAGTCAACGCCGGTTTCGGATCTGGAATCGACTCCGTAATCGGAATTGTGTCTGATTCCGAGTTCCCACTACGGGCTACTAAGCTCTCATACATATTTCCTCTTCGCCTCAGGTTTATGGTCAGCACTGCAAGCGATCGGTTCCTGCAATCCGTGGGTCGGCTGGGTGATGGGCAACGCGCTGCTGCACATGTCTGGGTGACCGTGCTGACCATCTGCCAGAGCTACCAGGTCGTCTGTCTGGGCATGACGAACGAACGAACGGCTGAACCGGGGCCGCTACCGCCACTTCCAGGCCAAGGGCGGCAAGAGCCCGTTCAACCGTGGGCCGGTGAAAAATCTGTTCGACTTTCTCGAGTGCAGCTGCTTCGGGCTGGTGCAGCCGCAGCGCACCGACTGGATGCAGTTCTTCGAGTTCGACAAGCACGTCGAGCACGAGCCACTGCTGCGGCCCGACAACTTTCAGTACGTCTGAGCTCGGGTCGGCAGCGAGCAAGGGGCACAGGAAGACGCAGCAGGACAGCAACCCGTTGAGCCCGCCGACCAGCAACCGGAACCGCACCAGGCGGCCCGCCCGGAACCCGGCGGAGCGCGAGTTGGCCACGCTGCTGCGGACGGAAACGATCAACGCGATGCTAAAGTGTGGCAGCAAGTCGAAACTGTACTGACGCTCCAGCAGGCGACCGGCGAAGGCCGTGGTGCTGCAGTGTGAAGGTAACCAAGGTGGTGGTTGGGCAAATCCTCTAGTACCCATCGATTGCATCGATTCTCCTCTCTCTCTCTCTCTCTCTCTCGCTTCTTACGCAAAAAACAGTGATAGCTGAGTGAGTTTGGGTGGTGAAAGTGTGTTGGTGATTTAGCGAAGCAGTTAAAAGTTTTCCTTTTCCCGTTTCGTCCATTTTCGTCGGTGCATTTTTCCGCCTCGTTTTGTGCATTATTTACGCAGACGGCGGATGGGATAGGGCAGGCAGGTGGTCGCACTATCGTAGAATTAATTAGAGTATTTTGGTATCGTTTTCCTGTGCTGTTTATTTTTTACATGAGTGTGGCAATGCGCAAGAACCGAAAGGCTTTAGATAGGGAGTTAAGAAGATTACGCAGCAAATAGTGTGGGCAGGAAACGCTTATAGAAGAAAACAAAGCATAGAGCACAGAACAACCCGTAACACACAGACACACCAACCATACCAATGATGATGCATAAGTACGCTATACAAACGGGGACAAAAAAGGGAAAATTAGAGCACGTTTTCGGCAACAAAAAAAGAAGGAAAACGAACAAATGAAAGACACAAATTACTAGCATGTAAGAAGCAAAACATATTGAAACTGTGGAGAGTAGGGTGTAGGATTAAGGGCAAGATGAAGAAACATTTAAAAGTCAGACACACAAACCCCCATACACACCAAACACAACGGTCGATCGTAGCAGGATGGGCGTATTATGCGTACAGAAACAAAATATTACAATTCATTCCATTGATCGCGGTGGAAACGAGGCCAGACCTGTAGTGAACCTTTGTAAAGTCACAGGACACAAAACGCATCTCGCATACTCGGTTGAACGATTGTCTCTGTGTATCATTATTTGCATAGCATTTGCATCCTTTCAGAGACATAAGCAAGTGACACGTACGCAGCACTGTACTGTAAAGTGTATTGATTGCATCCAACCATCCCGTTTCTGATTGTGCTCGGTGTGTAAAAACAAAACAAAACAAACAAATATGAGAAACGGTTCCGTTTCGTTCGTCGCCCCTGCTCCGTGCGGCGCATTCATTGCGCACCGTCACAAATGAACCATTATCGATACAGCCCAAAATCAAGCAATAAGTTTGTTGCTAGTTGTGTTTCCAAACGTATATTTCACTATCCTAACCTAGAGCGAAATCCATGTAGATAGTGTTATAAAGAAAACTGTTGGCCAGTGCTGAGGATCGGCGTTTCGTTCGTTTCGTGCTGCAAAACCGATAAGTGTGCGTGGAAGTAATGGGCCGGTACTGTGACGGGAGAGGTGACGAAAATGAGGAGTCCAAACTCCAAACTAACAACGCTAGCCAAAAAGCGGCGAGCTCTATCGCGTATCCTTGCTAAACTGTTGACTGCTATCTAATCAACTACTATTCAGGGAGGAGTAAACTAATAGGGAGAAGAATTAAACACACATACACCCAGAGAGAAAACACCACCGTCCCTTTTGCGAGTAGAAGAGTGTTGATTTGTAGATCGTTCTTTGTCGTTCATTCAGCTTTTTGCAAAAGTCTTTCCATTTGTGAAATTTCACTCCCGCTTGTTTTGGGCCCTTTCGATCGTCAGCACTGTTTGATTGATTGGTTTATCAAATCCGCACGCTAAGCTTTCCGCAACAGTAAGGGTTTACTTCTACCGTTAGCTAATCTAACCCCACTCGCTATCACCGAACCTATTCCTTTACAATCGTATTCCGTTCTGAAACATTCTAGTCATTCTTCAGCAGAAACCCTCTGTGCAGAACGGGGACGGCATGCACACTATTACCAGCACACGGCCGGTACAGAATCAGAGAGTCAGAAGGGTGGTCAAACCTGGCTAAGCGAGTGCGCGGCGGAAGAGCTGTAAATTCTTCCAGTAACTAACACTCATACGAAACAAAACAAACAAAAAAAGCATCAATTTAGGACTAACTGAACGCTTCTTCCAGCTCGCTTGTTCTTATTGTTCCTTGTGGCCTCCGCGGAAAGTGAGGAGAAGAACGAGTGTTTGCAAAACGATTCTCACCCTTCCGACCACGCGGTTTGGTCAAGCGCGCGCGCGCACACACACACGCACTATCGTTAGGAATGGGAAAAAGACTCCTAAGCAATCGGAAAACAGTTACAAAGTATATAAGGCCACCTTAAAGAAAACGGGCCCCATTGTATGTGTAATATTTCCCCTTTATTAAATGCTGGGCCCGAAGGGGGGCCTCGATGGTGCATTTAGGCGAACATACGAACCAGGCAGAGGCAAACACAAAATATAGCCGTACATATAGGAATAGAGTATCTAAACGTTAACCACCAAAAAAAAAATTGGAGTTCCATTCTTCTATTCGCACACCCACAAAGCACAGGCAATAATGTATTGATAATAAAGATAATAAACAGTAGATAAACAATACATAATCCGTACGCATCAAAACGCCAACGGGCTTGCAACGGAAAGAAAGCGTTGTTCAATTCAAATCCAATCACACACACTTCGGCAGCTGTCAAACGCGGTCCCGCTTACGTTGACGTTTGCCGCGGCTAGTGACAGCCGGATCGTGCGGAAAGTTTATTTACATACCGTCTTCTACCTCCCGAAAAACACGTCCCTCTAGCAGTTGCGCACCATAAAACAAGTGTGATTTTTTTCTTGTGTAAAGCTTAACAAATTCCAACCTGTGAAAATGCCGGCCGATATTCTTGGATTCGCTTATGCAGCAACCGTGGCCGCCGGTGGCATTGTCGGATACGCGAAAGCAGGTTTGTTGTGTGGAAGGGTCGGGTGTGGGGAGATGTTTCGCAATCCTCCGAAAGACTATTTTAATCCACGTTTGTTGTTGTTTTGCTCCTTTTTTGTTTTGTGGTACAGGTTCCGTCCCCTCGCTGGCAGCCGGTCTTACCTTCGGCGCACTGCTCGGGTACGGTGCGCTGCTGTCGTCGAACGAGCCGCCCCGGCCCCTGCTGCAGATCGGTACGGCCCTGGTGCTGGCCGGTATGATGGGGTCGCGGGGGCCGCTCGGGCAAGTTCATGCCGCCGGGACTGATCTGCGTGCTGTCTTGCGCAATGCTTGCCCGCGGTCTTATCTACCACAACCGCTATCTGCCGATGATTGGCGCCAAGCAAGAGTAGAGGTTTGCGTACGGGGAAGAAGGTCGTTAAATTATGCATTTATGCAACGGGCGCTGTCGGACCGGTCCGGAACTGATGCAATATTCCACCAGCGTCCAATGGGGTCGAAGGTCGTGTCGTGCCGTGGTTCGTGGAAGATAGCGTGCGCAAAGTGACAAGAACGTCGAATCACGGTGATGGGAATATAGCGATAAAATAAAAGTACTAGTATTGTTTCCATAAGCTAAGGTACATTTTCGATGGTAGAGAAGGAAAAAAAACACGAAAGAACGAATTGAGCTCGGTTGGATTGATACAGAAGTGAACAGAGTGATAAGTAACCTCACAGAATCCGGGGAGATTTTTACTCACTCAACAACGTTAATGGTGAGATGATCTTTAGAATCTATAGCGGCGTCTATAGAGCAGAAATCGCTTCTAATGTCATCAAACGCATTGACTATGTTTGTCTGCCTGAATCAACCCGCAGTAAGGTACTGAGTAGGTCACTTGCTGGAGCTAAGTCAGAAGCTCAGCGGGTAGAACTCCAAATCAACACGTCACAGACAAAATACATACAGAGAATAGGGTCCAGGGATAACACCTCAGATGCCTTCCCCTGTATCACCATGGACGAAGACACACTGGAGGAGGTGGGTTCCTTCGTATACCTTGGATCCCAAGTCACATGCGACTCTCACACATCCTTGGAAATTCGGAAGCGCATCCTCGCTGGAAATAGCTCCTTCTGTAATCTACGTAAGTGGTAGCGATCTGGCCGAGTCTTCATACGAACAAAACTGACGGCCCGTTGTGCTCTACGGACATGAAACATGGACCTTACTGGAAGGTGATCTACGCGCACTTGGTGTTTTTGAACCAAGAAGACGGTGGAATGATAAGCTGTATGAGTTACTAGGTGATCCCCGAGATGGCTGGGGCATATAGCGAGGAGGCCCGTTAGCTATCCAACCAGGGTGGTCATCGAAAGCGACCCAACATGCAGGCGGAGGAGAGGGCCGCAGCGAGTACGATGGCTTGACCAGCTCGAAGCAGACTTGCGGAGGATTGGTGTCTCGAGTTGGAAATTTGCAGCACAGGACCGGGCGTTATGGCGCAACACTCTGTTCTCGGCACGAGTCGACCGACGGCTCAAGTCCGTTGTATATATAGGTCCCTAGCAGCTCCACAAGCTCCTATAGCACAATCTCCATATACTGAGGAATCAGCACAATGTCCTTGAACAATATCCAATGTTAATACACTGTGCACAGAAATCGGAAAGAGGATAATAGGTATCGGAAAGAGGATTAGGGGAAGGTTTGGGTGGATGACACGTTGCATTGTCTCCTCCGAAAAATCAACCAAATCTTCTCAAAATAGAACTTGAATCATGTTGTTCCAGAGCTTTTATCACTATTTATTTATTTTTATTAATACTCAATATTTAGAATGTTAAGTAACATTGTAGAGTTCATTTAGCAGTAATATTGATTGATAAGTTGTTAATGGCGTTTAAATTTCTCAAACCCATATATAATCGTTCAATGCGCTTTGATTAGAGATAAAGTTTAACTCAGCGGCGGATCTAACGGTAGGCAGACTAAGCGGCCACCTGGAGCCCGTCGATATAGGGGCCCCGTAGATCGATTAGTCTGACCCTCCCCTCTGCTCTATCATCATCTATAGGGACCTCAATTCGTCTTACCGCTTAGGGCCTCTTATATCCTAAATCCGCCATTGCATAGCACATTGTAAACATTACATTATTATATCATAACCTTTACTTTATCCTAGTTCACATTGCTGCATTCTGGCCTATAAAAGAAGATTATATCACTACCACTACTACCAAGGCACTAAAAATTCCGATTGGAACCTTAGCTCCAATCCATCGTTACAAATTTCAAACTTTTTCTTATTTCGTACACATCATGTAAGTCACGAATTTCGATATTCGGAACGTTGGGTAACAGTTTTGTAACCTGTTGGCCAATGTCATGCCGCCGAGAAGGAAAACAGCATATAATTAGTCGAGTCAGCCGAAGCATCGGTTCGATCGTTTTGAGAAAAATAAAACAGTTCGAATATAGAGAAGTTTCTAGCACGAGCGTTTCCAGCGCAGGCAGTTTGGGAAGTGCAGCAGCTAGCTCTCGATAACGCGGCCGATCTGAATAGGAGTAACACTTGAGCCATAGCGTGTGTAGCCGGCGCATACGTTCAGCAAGCAGATCACACAGCCCGTTCAGCTGTGAGGAATCACATCTAATCAGGAGACATTCTATCGATGCAAGTTGTGCCAACGATGGCCAATCAATTTGTGTGGCGTCTCCCAACTCAAGCCTTTCCAGAAGTGGCATGCGAAAGTCAGCGAACGATAACATTTTGTTGCTGTCCTTAATTGCCAAATGTCGCAGGTCGTTAAGTTGGAGAGGTGATGGAAGGATTCCGGGTTTATCATGCGCAGATACGAGAGCGACAGGCGCTCCAGCTGTACGCACGTTTCGCCAATGGCTTGCAGCGTCTCATCAGTCACCAACAAAGGGTGAACTTGTAATATCGTAAGCTGGGTCAGCTGCCGATAAAACTGACTCCCATACGTTGAATTGGTTCTCACGAGCAGGGAAAGTGAACGATGCTTCGATAGTGTCTGAATAACTAGCTCTGACAGCTGCTTCAGCTTCCAGTACGGTTCCTGGCCACCGTGCTGTACATACTGCTTACCAATGATGGACCCCAGATCTATTTCTAACACCGAAACGTTCAGGCTCCCCATTTTGGGGCAATCGATCCTGCCGGGCCAAACGTTTCTCAGCAACAGCTTTTGCAGTGAACGTTGACAAGGGTTAGCTGACTAAACGGGTACGCATTATCCGTAGCTTCATGTCCGATGTACAACTCTTGCAAACTTTCCATCTTAGTCACCACACCCGAAAGCTTTTCGGCGATTATGTGCAATTCATACCCGAGATCCAGCTTAAGCACAACCAATTGCTGTATCAAGCGTGTCGCGAGTAGCTTCTCGTGGGCAGCTTGCACATCATCGAGGCTGTCTGGCTTAGGATGACACCTCACGTCGAGATGAAAGCGGCGGTAGGCACGTTTTGTACGCTGCAGCAGTAGACTGCCTCTTCCATCGTTTCTAAAACGTGTCTCAGCGGCGGCAGATCTTCTTTTCGGTTGGTTTTCTTGCGAGTGCTCAGCACAAACCGACGTGCACTGTAGTCGGCAAACATTTCCTCCAAACGGTGGCATGTTAGTGAAACTGCCTTCAATGATTCGAGATTCAGATGGTCAAAAATGAAGAAGATGAGCTGAAACATGAAACGGAACCATGAAACTCCAACCAGGAATTATTTAAAAGCTGATGGATTCTCACCTCTGGGGACAGCCTGTCGAAATGGGATCCGGCAGCGGAGGGTTCCATTATATTTCCGCTCCTATTACCGCTTGGATTGTGACTGTATCTGTAAAATCTGACGAATTGCTATGCTACGTTCGGCTAGCGTCAAGGGGTGTTTTCCGGTGGATGCGCTTTTGCGAAAACATTCGGTTTAAAAACATCTGGCTGACAGTGTGTTTGGTCATAAAACCATGTTCGGCCAAAAATACACGAACTGGAATTTCGCGGGCGAGAAACTCCGCCTACTGTAGACGGTCTGCCAGCGCCACAGTGGCGACATCTGGAGTAGTTTGCGTAAAAGTCCATATAAAAAAAATTGTGGCCTATTTTTGCTGTACTTCATCCACACGAACTGTCAACCGATGGTTCTGGCCAGTATGGCCAGATTATTATGGCGGTTATGGCCACTTCAAAACACACCGAAAAATCACCGTAATGAAAAAAAATCGGATGAAGTATAACGCATTACAACGTTTCTTTTTTCGGTAGACCGATTTCGGCCCACCAGTCGATACGGGGAATTCCAAACGAAATTGCTGATAGTTTGCCTCTATCTCACAAAATAAATCACTTTAGACTTTAACCTTTGCATTTCCAACCTTTGCCGGAATAGCTTGATTGGTTATATTTTAGGTACTGAAGCAACGTTTTTATTCCAACGCACCTTTTCTAACTCCATGTCTGCATAAATTTTGATTCTTTCAACGTTGGGCACCAGTTTTGGAACCTCGACCGGAACAGTCATTCCGTCGCTGCCGTAAGAAAGTTGAACTGTTAGTTTAGTTAACTGCAGTAAGGGATTCATTACATTGAGGTGATTCAAAGATGGCATATTGTGCAGTACGAGCGTTTTCAGCGCAGGCAGTTTGGTGAGCGCTGCAAATATGTTTCTATACCACGAGAGCTCTAAATCTACTGGTAGCTTGATCCATAAAAAGCGGAGACGGAGCGGAGCGAAAAGATCACATATTTGCTTCTCCTGCCAAGGAAAGGCTTGGATCTTCAGCCATTCGATTGAATCAAATCCTTCGACTGGGGGCCAGTAAATTTCCACGAAGTCTAATAGAAGCGTTTTCAGATTGGGCAAGCGAACGCCAGCGAAAGATATGACGTTTCTGGCGGATAAAATGTTCAATTCTCGAAGGTTGGTCAGGTTCGAAAGGAAGCGTAACGAATTCCGGTCTTCCACTTCTAGCTCTAGGAAATATAGGAGCTCCAGCTGGACGCAAGATTCGCAAATGGTCTGCAATATCCAATCTGACGCGCCGTTAAAGTTGTAGTACAATTTTTTAAGGTGTTTCAACTGTCGATAAAACTGTACCCTATAGCTTGCAGCTAATGTCGAAGAATGGGGAAACGGATGACTGTGTAAATGTTTAGTAATTACCAGCTCTTTTATGTGCTTCAGCTTCCAGTAAGGTTCCCGAACACCGTGCAGCGCATACTGCTTACCTACGATAGCCTCTATATCGAATGGCCCTTTAACGGCAAGGCTCTGCATATTGGGGCAATCGATCCTGGCCGGCCAAGCGCAGTCCAGCGACAGCTTATGCAGTGAACGGGTTGATAAGGTTCAAGTCACTGGACAAAGGCAGATTGACATTTGTCAACTGATGTCGATAACAGATGTCTAGCTCCAGCAAGCAGTCCATCTTGGCCACCACGTTCGACAGATGTACGGCCAAATTTCCCGATAAAGCGGTAAATCAAGCTTCAGCACGGCCAGTTGCTGCAACAACTGCTTGTCGAGTATAGCTTGCATATGCTCGATACTATCGGCCTCAGGCTCGTACTGCACATCGAGATGAACCCGACGGTAGCGACGTTTTGTACTCTTCAGCAAAATGGCTGCCTCTTCCACCTTTTCTGCAATTGTTCCCAGCTAATAGTTATAATATGCCAGTCTATTCTCGCGGATGCACAAGAAAAACCGATGAGCACATTGGTTCGCGCATATTTGCTCCAACCGGTGGCATGTAAGAGACAATGCCTTCAACGCCTCCAAATCAAGATAATCGCATATGGTGCAAATAAGCTGGAATGCGAAATAGAGTTGGAGCTGACACTGCCCAGGATTGATTTAAAAGCAGTTACTCACCTCCGGAGACAGCTTGTCGAAAGGGGACCCGGCATCACACGAATCCATATACGTTTCGATTATGATCTTTGAAAATCTCTGATTGATCCGAATATCTCTGAAAATCTCACTAACTCAACGACTCAAGAGTTAATGTTGAACGACCACGTTGCTTGGATGAATTGTATGTGAACTGCGTTACTTGGATGGATTGCGTCAATCATGTTACTTGATGTCTTCACATCGGATGATCAGTGTTCAGAAGTGAGTGAGAGAGAGAGAGAGAGAGAAAGAAAGACAGATACATAAAGAAAGAAATAAGAAAGGAGAAAGAGAGAGAGAGATAGAGCAAAATCATGCTTTAATGTTTTGTACGCACTTTATTTGATTATTGGTAAAAGTCGTTTGCATTTCACATACTTGTACAAAGATCGCTTACACACTAGCAAACCTTCAAACTCGGCCCATATTAATAACGGTCACTTATGTTCGGTACGATCTCGCACTACGCAATCCCGTCATTCCAATCCAATCACATATCCAAACGCTACTACTACCACCGACAAACCGACATGACACTGGCATTACAAAAGTGTCCACACGAAAGTACTGTCATTTACCAGTGAGGCGAACATTCTGTCAAAGTAAGCTCTGTTCACTGCTGCTTCGAGTAAATAACTTTTCTATATACAAATGGCGAAGGAAGTGTGAGGCAAGATTTTGTGACCGCGAGGCCACATGAGGTGAAAAATACTGCGAAATGAACTATTTGACAGGCGAAAAATCGACGGATCCATCACAGCAACCAGCTGATGTGCAATGTAAACAATAACGTGTACAAAATCGTAATTAAATCCATTAAATAACTTCAATATCGAGTACTTCGTCTATTTTCAGTTAACAGTTCATAATTTCTTCCAATTAGGAAATGTTCAGCTTAAGAATATATTATTTTTAATAGAATTTCGAAACCCGATGTTGTGTCGCCCCCAACCCTTTAGCTGTAACTGTCACCGCGCGGTACATGAGGTGAAATATATAGCGAAATGAACTATTTGACAGGTGAAATATGACAGGTATAGCTAAAGGGTTGGGGGAGACACAACATCCGCTTTCGAAATTCTATTTAAAATAATATCTTCTCAAGCAGAAAATTCCCTAATTGGAAGAAAATTATTACTGTTGACTGAAATTAACCAAGTACTCAATATGAAGCTATTAATGGATTCAATACGATTTTGTGCACATTATTTGTTTACATTGCACTCAGTGGTTGCTGTGATGCTTATCCGTCAGATATTTCGCCTGTCAAATAGTTCATTTCGCTGTATATTCACCTCATGTAGCCGCGCGTCAGATATTTCACCTGTCAAATAGTTCATTTCGCTGTATATTTCATCTCATGTAGCCGCGCGGTGAGAATTATTGGACAAAACACCCAGGAAATCATTTTATAAGTTTCCAAATCAATGCAAAGATGTGAGAAGTACATAAAACAATACGCATTGGAATTTGCGAAGAAAAACAAAAAGGGGGTTTAGCAGTTTCTTCTCTGTGTCAGTAGTAAGCGATCGTTATAGAGATGGCGCTAGTGTTTAACGTATTTCATTTGAAATAAGGAGACAACTTTTGAAGCTCATTTTGTTCGAAGTGTCACGTCGGTTTGTCGGTGCTACTACTACTACTGCTACTACTAAAATGGTAATAAAATAGAAAACTCAACCACAAACAACAAAAGCTACTGCAAACCCTTAGCGACCTGTGTGTATGGTGGTACATATCTTGTGTGTTATGGTTCTATAAGCCCTGCCTCGATGCAATATGGATAACGTTTGTGTATACCAAGCTGTAGTATATAGCAGAAAGAAAACAAAACCAACTCTTATGTGAAAAAAAGGTAAAGCATATTCCCTTTCCCTGCTCTAGAGTATTAGTGGTGGATGAGTTCTACTTGATGGAAATTGATTGGTTCATGCCGGGGCCCGTGGACGTGCGATAAGAGTACTCGTATTCTCTGTACTACCACACCGTTTCTTACGCGTCTATGTCTGTCTTAACTTAATCCTAACTTCTACCGAGCTGCTTGAAATCGGCATGCGCGGCTCTCGCTTGAGTTGCGTTTCACGCAAGGTCCTGCTAAATGTACAACTTCAAATTGATGCATTGCAAATGCAGCATTCGCTCGTCCTTGTCCAGCTCGGTGTGTGCAACGCAACGCGGTGGTTGCAGCATAAATAGCATATCTGTCGCTTTGTCTTCCTTTCCCTTTCCTTCTGGTGAAATACCTTACATTCTATGCAGGTAGTACATACACCTACTATATATATATATAAAGCCAGCAAAACTGTACGGTTGAGCGATTGTGCCGCCCGCTTAGCTCATCATACCCCAAACGGACATGATCAGCTTGTAGAGCAGCAGCAGCACGACCACCTTCGTGGCCTGATGTACCCAGTAGAGGCTGGAAACAGAGCACAAAAAGCTCATTAGAATTGAAACCGGAAATATGTGCGTCGCCAAACCGTTTTCGCTTACCGATTCCAGCGCACCACCGCCTGCGGGACGGTTTCCATCGGATCGTTCAGCAGGTACCGGCGGATGCCGCAGAAGTACTGCTCCAGGAAGTAGTCCCAGTTGATCTGGCGCATGTCGAAGAAGAACAGCTTCTGGTCCGCGCTCGACAGCTTGCGCCACAGCCCGTTCATGTTGTCCATCTTGAACTCCCACTCGCGCATCGAGAAGTACTCGATCACGTCCATAAAGCGGTGAATCTTCTTGTAGCTTCGCAGCAGCCTGCAAAAGGTGTGGAGTTGATGAGTTCGTTTCGTAAGCTGTTCGCGCATCATTTGCATACACATCGGAATATCTCTGGCAGTGGACCATTTGTCATGGTTCCCTTTAGACCCTAAACACACCCATCGCAGATATTCCCCATCCCCTCCTTCACCCCTTCACACGTACCTCGGTTTGCGACCAATCAGCACCGCTATGATGTCACAGACGACGGCGGGCGCATAGTGCAGGAAGATGATGGACAGATAGTGCAGCACAATGTTCGGGTTGCTCGCGTAGCACAGGTACCAGATCGCCTTCATCGTCGGGTACATCGAGCCAAACTTGATCGTGGTGTGCGTAAAGTCGCCCCAGGTGATGCAATTGTTCGGCTCGGTGCAGAAGTTGTAGATTGGAATTTCCGGATCGGGCAGGATCTCGCTGCAAAAAAGATATAAAAATGTAAGTGATGTTGGAGTGCAGTTTTTCTTTTAGCGTTGATCAAGCAAAGCTTGGCTTGGATCTCCCGGGCCGGACTACTTACGTTCGGAACCGCTCGGCAATGTCCCAGGCGGATGAGATGATACCGTTGACGCACAGATCGACCGGAACCATGTTGGCGACCTTGGTCGGGTCGGCCCGCAGCGTCCGCAGTACACCGGTTCCGGCGCCGGCAATCACCCCGGTCGGGCCGTAGAAGTTGTCGATCCATCCCGCACCGGCTCCTGGTAGGTGGCAATGACTTTTGGCAGGGAGAAAAAGAAGAAGAAGAAGAAGGAAAAATCAATTTTCAACCTTCATTTTTTATCTAGGTCGTCACACCCACACCCGATTGGGAAGAATTCCTCTTTCCAAAACCAATTTCACCCAATTTCGCTTTCACATGGCGTGCGCACGAAGCTCGTGCGCATACGCCATAGTGTCGCTTGAAAGAATCGTGCCCGCCACCATTCTGCGGGGTGTGCGCGCGTGGTTCCAATTCAGTGGCACCAATTGTTTGGCCCGATCGACCCGGGACCGATTCGGGCACGTGCACGTGGGGCTTAACGTGGTGAGTTATGCCCGTCACGTGCTCGGGGAAGCTAATGAGCCAATATCAGTGCCTACTTTCCCTCTGCCCCTGAGCTGTTTGCTGGACTTTAAGGTGGGAGTGTGTGTGTGTGTGCTGACCCGCTACTACACACCGCGCGACCATGGCCATCATGGTGGATCATATTATGCTTGATGCGCATCTAAAACCTTCAAATCGCTCGCTTGTGCGCCCCGTTTCGCGGTTAAACTTGACATTTCGTCTGTGGTGCGAATTTCGCCCGATAACGACGGCTTCATATGCATAACAACATATTCCATCCATCCTCGGCAGAAGCTGCTGGGTTCGGTTTCGGTGCCGTTCCGGTCCCGGTGGTAGACGGTTTTGCTCAAGGTTAACACATGCGTTTAACTGTTGCCAAAAACCCCTTTACCGGGGCGGACGGTTGACATTGGTGGAGGGAGAATCGATCGGTGCGAAAAAAAAAATCGGCGACTCCCCGGCCGGCCTGCTTGGACGACCGAATTTTGTGGAATGGAGGAACACAAAATTTGCGTACTGAACCAGTTTTGCGATAGTAGGCGACGACGATACGGTTACCTTCACCATCATCCCCCGGAGGCCGTCTACATCGGGGGTGGTAAAAGCAGCAGTCCAAAAACATCCCTCACCACACAAAAAAAAAACCGCAAAGACACTGAAAACCGTTCTAACACGTTGGAGAACATTCCAAGTTCCGTTGCAGAATTTTCCAATTCATTGTTCTTTTCTTTTTGCAGCGGAACCGCAAGAATGAACAAAATCCACACCAGCAGCAGTTTCTCCGCTGCGTGTCATCGCCGTCACAATCGGACGTCCAATTCTGGACGAAGCGCGTAACGGCTTGAAGGGCAGCGTCGTGTCGTGCAGCATGAGCCTGACTCCCCAGCAAAGCATTGGCGGACGTCGTGTTGAAATGACCGGCTCGACCCATCGATACATACCAATTAGTTCACGCTCGTACGGTGCCGAAATTGCGACACTTGCAAAACCCAGCCAAAGCAAAGCACACTGCGATGCGTCGCCGTACAGTGTCTGTGCACAGTTTCGGAGCGTGGCTTTGTTATGTGTGTATGGGGCCATTTGGCCCCTTTTATGTGACGAGTCGGCAACGTCCGTTCGGCGGGGCGTATGCATTGTTGTTTGCTGTCGCTTGGTGCACACAGGTCTCAGCTCTGCAAAAGGCCGGCCGTTTGGGTAGGGAGCGACACGTTGGGAGCGACACGTTGTGCGGCCCAGCCTTTGGAGCAGCCCGGCGATGGATGCGTCACCATCCACACTGGCCGCCTATTATTGACTCACGCAAAAGGGACGGCAAACGGTTGTGCAAAATCTGCCCAACGCTCCCTAGCGGTTCATCGATGGGGACATCGTGGGCAAACGACCTCACCGCGGTGTGTGTGTTACACGCGCGTTCGTAATCACTTGACCGACCCGCGTGTGCTATCGCGGACCGTCATCGCCATCACGCGTGAGTCCTTCGTGAAAGTGGATGCACGGCTGCAGGGGGAGGGGTTTGGCATGTTTGCTTGCGATGTACGATGCTCATTTATCGCCCCGGCTTTCGGTACACACGCGCTGGTACAATATTGACTTTTTTTCCGTTTTGCTCGGGAGACACCAATCGGGTCCGGCCGGCCGGTAGCGCGGACGCTCCCGAGGACAGAGCAGCTCGAAGCCGTGTGGCTCGGTTGAAGGTGTTCTTCTCTCTTGACATGATTTGGGTGCTTGGATGAGTGGGCTGCTGTGTGTTGTCGTAGAAACTAGCGCCGCTGGTTGCTAATGGCATCCAACGGGCAGCCGAATCTTTCGAAGGTCGCCGGATTTGCGCTTGCGGTTTTAGGTTTTACGACTTACTTTCCTAACTCCGGTGACTTAGCGTGGGATTATTTGCCACATATATTTTTTTTTGTTTTACCACCAAAGCCACCCGAAATCAATTCTTTGGTCAATAGAATGTTTGCAATAAATCGATTCCGTTAACAGCGCTACGGGATCAAGGTAGGTCGTCGTTATGTATCATGTGAGGAATGTGAGTTGGTCAGCAGAGGACTTAACTGAATCTGCAGAAATGGTCCAATGCAACAGCTCAAAAACTTCACACCTGTGGGTTCAAGACAGTTCGTTCTGCATCAAGCAGACACGGTGTGTCCTCGACTTTACTCTGCAGTGAAAACGGGAAGACTTTCGTATGAACTTGACTTGAGTCACAGTTTGTCTACTCTCGATTATATTCGTCATCTATTGGCGACATTGTTATTTATTGGAACATTACTTTTAGTCGAGCTATTGTTAAAATGGTTTTGTAGGCTTTTCGTCGGTGTTGTTTGTTTGTTGGGTTGATTATGTGTCATTAATTTGTTCACTCATAAAGATCTGTACGGAATATTTTGGGATATTTTAGGGGCATTTGAAAGGAAATACCAACGACATCGGTCGGGTATAAGTTGTCTAGTAGTTTCAGATAGGTTAAATGTCTGGGTCATATTGAGGCCACAATAAATTTATATTTTTTTGTACACATAACCCATTTTCAGGAACAGATACTGTTGAATAAATGTCCAGATCAAATATTATGCCAAAAATTCAAATCGGATTTAAAAAGATCTGAACTCTCCTGTGGCACTCACAGTTTTTCCTGAGGAACATTGTGCAGTTAAGAGAACTTACGGGGTTTTCCAAATCACTTTCGAATGTGCACATCAAGATTCATCTCCTCCAAGATGTTTCTCCAGTTCTTGTTCCAGTTCTTACGCCTGATTTTCAACTCCATCACAAAGAACTGTCAAACTGAATCCGGCTTGAGACGCGTTGAAAATCATGTGGAAGAACTGGAACGTTATTGTGAGCAAATACAAAAAATTGGAAAACGCTGTAATTTTTGCAGATCTTTCTCGGGACATTTATTCTTTTGGCGAGTTGAAACTGTCATGACAAAAAGGTTAATCACCGTAGTTAATCATCTAGAGCAGAGGCCTCCAAACTTTTCAGCTCGCGGGCCGCATTGCTTCAAAAATAACTATATTGAGAGCCATTTGACGCTACCTTTACTGATGAGGGAACGTTTAAATCTCGTTTTTATAACAAAATATTAACGATATTTGTACAGTTTCGTATTACTAAAGCTTGATTTTTGTCTAAGAAAAGTAAAAAATACATTTTTATTTGAAAAAGTCATAATAACGTAATATTTATATTAACTCTGGCAAAGTCATTGTGAGCCGCATTATAAGCTCTTGAGGGCCGCATGCGGCCCACGGGCCGTAGTTTGGAGACCCCTGATCTAGAGTTATCCTGGCCCTTTGACACCTTGTTTGTTGCTACAAATTTCATATCTTTTGGATCGATCTTTCTGGCTTGATTACAAGAAATCATCCACAAAGATTGTATTCATGATAATTATCTGATGGATATAAATACAGAAAGCAGCAAATTTGTAAAATTCCAATTATGATTAATGTTAAAGACACGAGGCTGAACTTTCGCGGCTTATATGAGTCTTTTAGACAAAATAATATGTAACATATCCAAAATGGCCTGTAGTAATTTATTTGATATTTTTTAAACAAAAACTCAATTTGCATAATTCCTTCAATAACTTCAAGCTGCTACACTCACACTATCAGCTGGGTTGGGGTTTCACGTTTCGGTTAACACTCCCCCAGTCACCAACAAACAAAAACAGTGCCAAATGTAACTGGAATACAATTAAGCAAAAGTGTGTGCAATCGCATCGCAATGGCCGTCGGTAATCAATCTCGAACCCACCAGCCCGGGCACAATGTGTCATTCGACTGTGTGTGTGTGTGTGCAGCTCGGAACGCACTCAGAAGCAGCAGCACACTGCACAAACAGTGCGCCAACCGCTTTCGGTTCGGTCGGACAACACCAGACGGGGACAGGTTGCCGACGACAAGACGGGTACAGGCTACGGGTACCCCGACCGAGTGATTGTATAATCAAAATATGCACCGGCCGTGGGACAAGTGCCGTGCGCACCATGATGCAAGCCAGGCCAGGCCAGGCCAGCGGATCGGTTTTGGTGATGGTGATAGCAGTGACCCGCGCGTCAGAAGCGTCCACCGGGCTGGCACGCTGGCAAATGCTGTAATTTTTGGCCAAACTCTATGCGACTATGTGTGTGTATTTGCGCGTTATTACGGTGACCGGTCGGCTTGGGCAACTGCGGGACATAATCTCGATCGTGCCCGGGTAATCACTACCGGTTTATGGGCTGAATTATGCGCTAGAAACGAGTGTGAGCGATCTGCATTGAACGGCAGCGGTGATCATTGGCAGGCTGGTTTGATGTTTGCAGTTATTACAATAACAAAAGCCATTTAACCATCAAACACCAAGCCCACCAAGTAACGAGTTTGAGTGCTTAAACAACCCGGCTAAGGCTGACACTGTTTGCGGAAGCAAACAATCGACACCGTTTTCACCGAAGGTGACGATCAACATGGTGGTGGCGATCGCGTCATGTTTGAAAAGCTTCGGCCAGTCGTCGCACCTTAATTTGCTAAATCGCTATTGCTGTTTGACGTTGTTTTAGGACACTTTCCGTTAATATCCGGGTGTCGCTGTTATTTGTTTCACGTTTTGCGAAGGGAAAATATTTGCGACCCCGCACGGTCGGTCGGTCTGGAGTTCACACTTCCGTCAACATAAAGTTCTAGCGGCGGTGCCCGGCAAGCAAAGCAAGCAAGCAAAGCGAAGCAACAAAAAGTAATCCCTTTTTCATGGCTGTTTGGAGGAAATTTAATGCTGCTCGAATGACGTCAGGGAAGCAAAACAGTGTCGCAAACAAGTGAAGCAGTTTAGTTCCTGGTAACCTAGAAACAATTCCACCATTGTGGCACGAGGGCAGTATTCAAATGAAGCCTCATCACTAAGCCACGAGGCATGTTTTGCTTGATAGGGTTTTATAGGGCTGCTGCATGTTGCCGGCGCTTGATTTAATTGTTCAAAGTCACGCCGGATTAAGTAGCTAATCGAGCATAACAAAGTCACCGGGGTCGTGCCGGGGCTGCTGTTCCTCACTTTGTTGAACAATAAGCGATCAGTACACACGCGCATAAAACGGAGCGTTTTATACGATTTTCTCACCCTGCTCCTTTGCATGAGGGCGGTTCCGCCATGCGTGACAATGGTAGTAAACGAACCTACCCAACATCATACTAATCATCGTGCTGCGGGGAGGCGGGCTATTTTTGCGACCGGCGGTAATTAATTGCCATCGTTTAACTACTGCGATGAGCGATATATGGGGTGGGGGGTTGTATATTTTTTGTTGTTGTACACCCAACTCTTCAATCCCAAACACTTGAATTGCCCGAGGCGCTTGGGTTTTGCGGTGTTGTTTTTGTTCTCTTAGATGACCGAAGCACTAAAAGCAAACAACTACAAAAAAGCCCCCAAACGGTGGTAAACATTTATGAATGAAACTGTCGTTCGGTTGAGGGGTTGGGGCGTGTGTAGTGTACGCTGGGTGAAGTGGGTGATTACTGTGGTGAGGCGTGTTGTTGTTGTTGTTGTTGTTGTAGCCAACGGGTATGGGAACCAAAAGTGTTAGGAGGCGGTTTTTACATCATTATGCTTTTTTTTTGTTCGGAAGATTGCTTTGAATGTCTTCATTAAAGCATGCCATGACACCTTTAGTGTGTCTGTGTGTTTTTTTTATATGAAAGCTCGCGTGACTGGGGATAATTTTGATTTTGTTTACATTCTGACGGGCATTTTTTTTTATTTTGGAAAGATCATTCAACCGCGCTTCAAATTAAAGGTGCCCTTAATATGTTTGTAATTATGATGTTTATCTAACGAAGCTGGATTATCGTCTTGTTTTTAAATTTGACATGAGACAAAATTTGTCTACTTGAGCCCATACATTGTGACCATTTCTTGCAGCTGAATCGTAGTTTTTTTTTTAGAAAGACAGAAAGACGTAGAAAGACAGTATTTTCTTGAGTTAGGCGGGTTATTGAAGCTGCTGGGAGCAAATTGGAGTTTGTTGGAGCAATATGTTCTGATTTGATTTAGGAATTGTCCAGGGTCACATCAATTGTCTACCAATATCAACAAAATTTTCCGTATATGATATGCATTTTAGGCGCAAATGTGATATTCAACTTCAGCTCATATTCGTTGAAGTAGTCCTCACATTAACCTTTTAACTCGAGAACCGACAGGACGCAAAATTGCATCAGTAGTTGAGCTATTGCACAAGATGTGTGTGTGTGTGTGTGTGTGTGATTGTTCCCATTTTTTCCCTTTGTGTTTAAAGCCGGGATATCATCAATATGGATCAAAATTTAAATATTGAAGATCGGGATTTAACAATTTCTTTTTGTTTTCAACCATCAAAAAATGAGCATCAAAAAGAAGCTTTCTTTTACACAAATCCGGTCTATAAGGGTTTTCCACAAATTCTACACCTTCTTCTTCTTCTTCTTCTTCTTCTTCTTCTTCTTCTTCTTCTTCTTCTTCTTCTTCTTCTTCTTTTCTTCTTCTTCTTCTCTTCTTCTTATTCTTCTCTTCTTCTTTCTTCTTCTTCTTCTTCTTCTTCTTCTTCTTCTCTTCTTCTTCTTCTTCTTATTCTTCTTTCTTCTTCTTCTTCTTCTTCTTCTTCTTCTTCTTCTTCTTCTTCTTCTTCTTCTTCTTCTTCTTCTTCTTCTTCTTCTTCTTCTTCTTCTTCTTCTTTTTATTTGACAAAATCAAACCGTAGTCGGTCAAGGCCTGCCAAACCCCATTCATAAGCTCAGCTATCTGTGTAAACCTGGTAGGTTCCTCGTCCGGTTCCTCAAAAAAAAAACTGGTTTGTGAGAAAAACTTGTTACTTCGGGAGTAGAAATGTTTAGGGAACGATTTTTATGTAAACCATTCCCGCACTAGTTGCGCCCGGGTGATGACCACACTCTTTTGGGGCTAATGCTTCGTGATCTTTTCGGTATTAATTCCTTCATACTAACGCTACATTAACGGATGTTAAATGCAGAATGTCAGGTCCAGGACCATGATGATGGACGAAAATGTAAACGTTTGCTGCTGCTTGGAGTCTAGCTTGTAGCAGGCTCAGTTTAATCACTCTTCGTAACTGGACGAATCAAACCAACATCTTTATGCGCATAAATGACCAACATATTGAAGCAACCGGTTCGAACCGGAACCAATCAACACTCAATGCATTGCAAACCACTAATCAAAACGTATGCAAAGCAGCCACAGCCATTTAATGCCTTTATTTGTTCTACACACCAAACAAAAACCCCATCGCAGAAGATATGCTTTACAAGGATAGCAGTTATGCTCTGCTCTGCTCATCGCGGACCGTGACCTTTCCCATAAAAAAATAGAGAGAGCCGCTGCACCGAATACAGGCCGTCCTTGAGCAAACCCGATCGTCGGATCGTCGGGTGGCGTAAATTGACGGTCAATTTAATCGTTAGCATCTGCCGCCCAGAGCACCGCGTTTGCTGTCCCGCAAATTAGGCAGTGCGCATAGAAGGGGGGAAAAACGAGCAACCGTTCGATCAGGGACGATCGATTGCAATTTGAAGAAATGCGCATTACCGCTGACAGACTAATTGTTCGCAGTAAGGAGCGCCATTCTCAAGGAAAGCTCAAGTGTTAGGATAATTGTGCCTTCGCGCGTACACGCCTATAATGATTGGGGAGGTAGGGTCATGGAGTGTCAGCGTTAGAGATCTAACCTTGGTTTGATAGAGCACGCACACTGCGGTGGGCTCTGAAAAAAAAAACAAAAAAGTCGACGCGGAAGACTGTCTAACGCGTTGGACAAACAGTCATAAATCATCGCTGCGCGGATATGGCGGCGGCGGCGGCGACAATTAGGACGGCAACTCCCCCCCCCCTGGGTCGCTGGTAAGGCCAGATGTAATAACCATTACCTCAAACACATGGTACGCAGGGCAAATCCCGCACCGACACAAAAGTGCACTAAACAACTTCCTCCGAAAAAGTCACCCCCAAAAATACGTAACGCGCGTCAAATTATCGATCCTTCACTAAACGCCAAAGTCTGTATGGTTTCCGCCACTGGCCCAGAGGTAACCAGCAGCATCAACAAACGGCTGCGCTGAAGATGTGGTTGCATCATACGCACCGGGAGGAAAAAACAGGCTCTCTTTGGAGGAGGCCGTTTGTGCGTTTTTTTTTGGACACGTTCACCCCGACCGTTCCCGCGCCCGTTTTCAATGTCAATGGCAGGCGGGCAGCAGGTAACGGCGCAACGAAAACAACGTTCAGGTTTCGGATGTGGCCACCGCCACAAGCTGTTTTTTTTTTGTACGGGGCTGACGCGTTGTGGCCTGTACGCGTCTACGTGATCTCTAACGGCAGAGATGGTGAAAGATGGACATGATGCTGACCGCGAGAGGAGGAGGATGATGATGATTGTTGCTTGTTTGAATTGTAAGTACCATCGACCGTCAAGGTTGATCGAGGTCTGTGCGCCTGTGTGCTTACTAGAACGTCACGTGTTTTCGCGTTTGGCCGCCTATTGTGTGCTGTAGCCTTCAAGACAACTTAACAGCAGCACTTGAAGGTTTGAAAGTGCTGCACAGCCCAAACCGGGTGAGTCACTTAACGGGATGTGATCGTATGATTGCAGGCTCTGCAGGGATATTATTAAATGCAAACAATAAACACTGCTGCGGTGGCCCTTCCCAGATTTTTGTATTCCAATCCGGTCCGGGTGGACACGTGCCGTTAAGAACGAAACGCCAGAACGCGCGCACGGTAATTCTATTCTCGCGCGTTGTTGTTAATTTTCACACCACGTGCTTTTAGGGAACGGACAAACCCTGCAGCGTACTTCCCCGGACAGTCTAATGCAGCAGGTGTAAGATTTGCTAATTTCAGTATCAAGACACCATCACCATTATCGGAGCGGGGAGCAACATAACTGACCAACTCTACGTCAGGAGAAAGTGGCTTAGTTATGCAACGCACAAGAACCTGCCCCCAGAAGGACGCCCTGTCTTCGTTTGCGCCACATCCGTTAGAATCATTATCGGCAACTCCCACCGTGTCAATGTGTCGAAATGTGTCCGCTCTAGCCTCGCCCGAACCATGCATAATGGCGCAACGCAGCAGCCAACCAGTTCGATTGGCGATTAATGCTCAGGCGCTCGCGCTTAGCCAAACGGACGGCGGTGGCGGCTCCGGCGGCAACAAAGTCGCGTCTCCTTCGCGTCCGCGACGACTGGTTTTGCATGCCAATTTCGCCGGCCTTTCTGTGGTCGCGCGACCTTTGGCAATGCGCAAAGACACACAATCATCGCTGGTGCTGCTGCTGCTGCTGCTGTCCGTGGGCTTGAGCATCGAGTGACCATCGGTCGTCGACACGAAGGACACACCTGCTGGTGCGCATTTAGAGTGTGTGGGGCCGGTCGTTGCTGCAAGTGCAGCTGCTAGATTAATCTACGCATGATGGCGAAACGACGAACCCTCACTCGGCGAGCAGAACGCGGATATTCGAAAAGGGCTGTTAAGGGAGTAGTTGTTTGTGAAGTGTTTACAATCAACATAGGCGTGTGCCTGCGATGTCACCGATTGCAAACATATTGGCGCGTAATGATGATGATGATCGTGTGATAAAGGTGTACGTCATTGGGCGGTTGTGCAAAATTTCCCGCGCCCGCGCGCGTGTGCAATCAAACAAGCAAAACAACTTACCGATCCCGGGCCGAAACATTCCGACCGGCATGCCGCGGCTGTTTTTGCGCACCACATCCTCGGCGATCGCCTTCGTGAACGTGTACGTGTTGGGCCATTTGTCGAGCAGTCTGTGCATGTACGATGGGGGGGGAGGAAAGAATGACGACGGGTAAAGGCGTATTAGGACAGCTGGGAGAAAACAGATCCCGATTGCGTCACGGAGCTACTTACACCGGGGTGATCTTTTCGATCATGCCGTCGGTGACGCAGTCGGTCAGGTGGATCATCTTTTCCGACTCGAGCGGCGGCTCGTAGAACCGCTCGTCGACCACACTCTGCGGGCACTGGGTGTAGGCGGTCGAGACGTAGATGACCGACTTCAGGTGCTTCATGTCGTGGCAGAGGTCCAGCACGTCCCGGCACGCCTTCACGTTGATCTGCATGGCCGTCTTCATCTTCTCATCGAATCGCACCGTGGCGGCTAGATGAAACACGATGTTGACCTGTTTGGGGGTAGAAGAAAAGAAGAAAAGAACGTCACATAAGTGTGTGTCTTCCCCGTGTTTAGCACACTGCGGTCCAAACACATACATTCTCCGTCAGCACTTCACGATCGGACGAGCTGATGCCCAGGCCCGGCTGCATGCAGTCGCCCGCGACGGCGCGAATTTTGTGATCGTACTTCGGACAGGCTTGCTTCATTTTGTCAAACATCTGCGAAATGGGGGAAGCAGGCATACGAACCCGTAAGCGATTAATTGTGGAGGATTTCTTTTTTGTATTTGTTGTATTTATTTAGGTTTTAGGTGCAACGCGCATACTTACAGCATCGTCGAAGATTTCTTCCACCCGCGAAAAGATGTCTTTGCCGCGCTTGCTTCGCACCAGCAGAAAGATGTTCTCGATCCCGGGGCAGCTGGTCAGCAGTTTGTAGATGAGTGCTGGCGATTGATAAGGCGAGAAGGAGAAGGAAAAATATTAGTCTCTTCAGTAGTCTTTAGTTTGTTGGAAATCGAAAATGCTTTCTTTTTTTGCACGTTTCATGCAGATCAGCTACCACGAAACATGGGTAAAAGTAGATAATTGCAGCTTCTTCATCTCCAAAACGTACGGCGAGAAGAAAGGCCAGCATTGAAAGGCGATAAATTAGCTTGTTCGTGTGAAACTCGCCTATTTTTTATGTCGAATTCGTCGTGTTTTAAAAAGCTTTACAAGCGGAGGACATCTTTTTTGGGGGAAGCACCCAAAAACCGGCACCGGATGCTGCCCAAGTCAGATGATGATGAGACCTGTCCGCGCTTCCTGTTGCTAAGGGACACCGGAATATGTTGTGAAATAGGTGGCCGAGCGAGGGATAGAAAGAGAGAGAGAGACATCAAACCATCTTCCCCAAAAAGAAACAGGTTTCGTCACGCACTCTTGGTAGTGCGATCGCTAGTCGTAGCCATGTTTCATGGCGAGGATGAGACCTAATAGAAACGGGTTGAAGATATCGGGCCGCATCGGGAGAATCGGGAAACCTACAAATGTTTCCCCCTGGTCGAACGTCAGACGGTAAGGAGCCGAACGTTTGTCGAACCGAAAACCGGCACGAGTGCCGTTCCACGCTTGACCCTGAACTAGGCACAGTTGGGGAAGGATCTAGCAAAAGCTTCCCAAAATCATGGCCATCCGTATCCGAATCCCGCCACCGGGAGGCCACGTGCAGGTGTTTGGGAAGACTTTTGTGGACTTTTTTGTGTTTCAACCCCCGGTGGAGGTGTGCTCTCCGAGCACCGAGCACCGATTGGCATATCATTATAAGCTTTCTGCTCGGGATCGTGCGGCTAGACGCGTCTGCCCACCCGCCGAGAGATGCGTCCCCTTTCTTTCGGGTTTGGCACGTTGGCATTCTTTGTTTTTTTTTCTTCTCATTTGAATAACTGGTTTGCTTTTTAAACAGCGGATTTATTTGGCTAGTTAATATTGTATAGTTTCTCGCTTGCCGTTTCTCGCTGACACCAGCTTTTCTGCAAACAAAAGTATCATGTGTTACACACAAAGCGCGAACCAGCCGGAACTATACTGGGGACACTAGCATCTAGGGGAGGTACGTATGAGCAAAACATGCGTGCCTTTACCGTGGGTGCAGATCATCCGATAAAATGCCCACGTGTGTGCCTTGAGTGCTTTTGTTTTGCCGTTTTTTTGCTGCTGCTGCTTCTGCTTCTGGGGGAGCTTTTATGATTGACGACCCGCAAAACCAGTCCGCTGAGTTGGGGTTAATTCTACTAGTTTGTTTTTCTTTTCGGAGAAAAGTCTCAATCTTTGGATGTAAATCCCTTTGCGATCATTTACCATCGGGATGGCAATAAAACTAATCAACAGAAGAGAACAAGCAAGAAGTAGGGTGTAGTATAATGAGCTACATCTTTACACGATGGCTCGGGATCGGATGCAAAGACAGAAGAGCGAAGCGGGTTGTTACCCTAAGCTTAGGATGCGAAATAGCGCATGAGGGCTCTACGCTATTGAAGGGCATTAATCTTTCTCCCTTTGCTATCCTGTGTCGGTGAAACGCTACTAAACGGATTCCAACACAACTTCTTGCGCTTGGCGTGCATGGTCGTGCCAATTGGAACGTGGAAAGGCCGTTTGGAAAGGCAATTATCTAATAAACGGGGCGGGGGCCCGTAATCGCCCTTTTGCGACAATAAAATTGATCCTCTCCGATCGATGCCGCGATCGGTTTGGTGAGACAAATAGGGGAAATGGGGGAGGTTCACTTTTGCGGTAAAGATATTTTGTGGGTGATAAAAAGCGGATTGGAAACCGAAAAGAGAGTTACCAATAATGAAGGGTTCGTTTTCGTGCCCTGCATTGAAGTCTTTCGTATATGAGTACACGTGTACTTTGTTGTACACGGGGGCTGTTTTGTTCAGCGTGTGTGCATGTGTGAAAGTGTCGACAAAAATGGGTATGTAGTGTAGTGTGGCTCCTTTTCGCCTCCTCACCCATACACACACACGGCATCTGTGTGTCGCCAATGTTCCGTGCGGTTGCAGCATGCTGCCATCCTACCGTAACCATGGTGCAAATTATGTAACCTGATACCCGTAGGTAGTAGCAGCAGCCAGTCCCTCGGTCTACTTGGATGAACTTTACTCATTTGCGGTGAAAGCTCGGGTGCAGCTCGGGCCCCCCCCCTTTCAAAACATACTCCGGCTCCGGACGGGTCCCAAGCCGCTACCAAGCTGCTGGTGCAGAATAAACAGCTGATTGGTGGTGTGGTGAGTGTTTGGTGAAGCTTTGAAATCAGTTTGCAATCGCCTAGAGAAGCGAGCAAACCCGTGCCGTGGCAATTCTTGAACCCGAGCGGTGGCTCAACTCAATCGGTGCGGTCAATTGGCTGTGTAGATCGTGCCACCGTGCGAAAACCAGAAATGAAAACCGGGCTGTCGGGGAGTTTTTTTTTATCGTTTTACAAATTTCCACACCCTTTTTCGGTTTTCGTTCCAGGTTTTGAAGTCGACACACGCTGCACTCGTTGCACGGACGGGAACGCTGGAACACTACAGGACGCAGCTGAGTGTAGCAAAGAGGTGCACGGTATGTTTCGTTGGAATTTATATGCATATGTACGTTCGCTTATGGCCAGTACGACTCCGTTCGCGTCCGTTAGTACAGCTGAGGACAAAGTCGGTACGTACGGAGTACGGTATGTTGCGACATAAGCATGTTAGGCCCATGAGTACTTGATCTGCGCCGAGGAAAAGGTGTCAATTCGTACTGAGTTATTTTGTCAATTTATTCGTCTGAACACGTGTGACGTCATACTAGGAAAAAACACGACAAATTGTTTAACATACTAATCAACAGAACAAAACGTCTTTCGTATGGCTACAAGAGCAAAGAAACTTCTTGGTTGTTGCGGTTTTTGTTTTTGCATAACAATATGCTAAACGGTACCACTCAGCTGTTGCTGTCCCACTCTCAATGCAGCCAATTAGAGCTCATTCACGAGAACATCGGGCGACTGGTAGGAGCACGCACACACACACACACGTACACGTAACCCGTTGGTGCCAGCATGGCTGCCCAGCACACCGGAGGAAGACAGAAGAATGGGAAGAACGATGGACGTACAACGTGCAGCAGAACACACAAAAAAAGCAACGACCAGAATCGAAATCACGCGCCATTGACCAGCTGCGTGCGAAAAGTCTAGTGCGAATTATATTATTGACCAACGTGCCCGGCCGCCCGCACGTCATCGTTCTCAAGGTGAAGGATTTGCATAAACTCCACCTGTGTTTGCTGTCGTCATTAGGTTTATCGATCGGATGGGGGAATTTTTTGGGGAATATTTTGGAGTTTGGTGGCCACAAATAAAAACCCAATTTATTATCCCCGGTGATGAGTGTATCGTTTGGCGTACAGGGAAATACCAATTTGCTGGATGAAAGTTTGGTACTAAGCGCGTGTTCTTTTCCCCTGTTTGATTCCCCCGTTTTAATTGATGGTGGTGAAACAAATTGAAGGTGATTTTCGGGTATAAATGCCTCCCAAAAATTAATTTATTAGTCGCACTAAAGGTCGTTTGCAGATTTCGAATTCTTCTTGAACATTCTGTACAACGGCTACTACCACAAGCAAACGTCGTTATGACGTCTATACGTGAGGGGAAAGTCTGTAAGACGTCTGTAACACAGATTTGTTCGCTCACCTCACCTCAAGATTAAACAAATTGCTAACAATTTGCTTGATCGGTTTTGCGTTCCAGCGCTAACTGTACCTTTTATGGGATGATTCATTTATCATTGGTGTGTCTGTTGACGAAAGCATATTGGATAAGGGCGTCATGTGGTGTAGGACCGCCAAGGATCGTTTTTTTGTTTAAACTTGATTAAAAATTCAAAAGCATAAATAGCTTATAGATACTTATAGCTGCCCATTACTGATGTAAACTGGCGGTTAATGTTCAATATCCCAGTACTGCTTTTTTTCGTGTGCAACGCTACCACACACACACTGCTGCCACCGGGTTGGTGAAAGGTAGTTGGACATAGCAAAAAAAGCAAACACCCAAATCACTCAAAGCATCTACGCGCCAGCCTTACCAAATGGCTGAAGCAGCAGCACTGTAAGGAAAGTGATAGTTGTACCATTTCCTCTACGCGCGCGCACACCCTGTATTTGTCGAAAATTCTGTTTGTCGGTCAAGGTGAAGATGAAGCAAAAATCATACCGACGCGCAAAGGTAAACATGCGCCGCGTGGGGCGGTATTTTGCGTTTTACATAACGTTGTACGCGCACCTCCCCGTTCCAGTGGGTCAGGATCATGAGGGAGAGCAAGAGTGAGCGTTGTGGGAGAGAGAGAGAGAGATTGGGGTTCAGGAAGGTTTTTCTGGATACATTGGCATGTAATAATGACCGATAAGAGGGTTCAAGTAAGCGTTTTGAAACGACTCGTTCGTTGAATGGGTGAAAGTTTTAGGCTGCAGTAGGCGCAGCAAATGAAGTACAATACGATTTAAGATTTCGATGATGATCGTCGATCGTATGACTGTAGCGGTCTAGTCATCTTCCAAAAACAAATATTGAACCTCATTGACAGCTACAAAATAAAACCCCAAAAAACCCTCTCATCGAGTTCGTCGCTTGTTCCCAGCGGCAAACCATTACAGCCGATGTGCCGCCGGTAGGGGGATGGAAACTGGGAAAAGACGGTGAAATGTAAACAAAATTCACACGTTCACTGGGGTGGTGCGCGAACGAATGGTAGATTTAAAGGTTGGACGTGGTTTAAGAGAGACGACATAACTCGGGACGCCATTATTTTTGGCGAAATTGTACAGCAAAAAAAAAAGGAAAAAAAAAAGACACAGACGCAAAGAGAGAGGGTAAAACATTTCAAGGACTGTTTAGCTGCAAGTCGTCGATGGTGAGTTTTATGCGTAATTTAACGTGCCAGTGCAATTGAACGATCAATGCGCCGAGCCGTGCCGTGCCGTGCCGAGTGCGAGTGTTATATTGCTCACGTACTTGGGTGAAAGGTGGAGCGCGGAGGATCGCTCCGCTGGCCGCTTTGGCCAAGGGTCACCGATTACGTCGTGTGGCCGTCGTGCATTCTTGCCCTGCACATGCGAAATGCAACGGTTCGACCAAAGCTAAATAAAACAAAAATCGCAACTAAATCGCCTCCGGGAGGTCCAATTCGGAGGGTTCGTTTTGTAGTTTTCCCACCCGCACGAAACGAAAAGCCCACCCGAACGGGCAAAAGAATCAATAAAAGCAAACGCCCTTAGGGCGACGTTTACAACACCAAACACAAGCGCGCGCACACACACACACACACACTCTCTCGCATGGTGTAATGCAGCGGTGTGTTAAGTAAACATCTATATTAAATATGACGCCCGCCCGAACGGAAACTCGCGGTAATGTTTTTGTACACTGCTTCTTCGTCTTCTTGCTCCTCCGCTTCTGCTTCATGTGTGCACGATCGTTAGGTTGCGCAGATTGTCAATTACAAAGTCGGCCACCTCAATGAGGTCAGCCGGAACATAACAGGGCTGCATAACAAAAGGTGCGCGCAGCGTTGGGTTGGGTTCGCGCGCTTGACGAACCACTAAACGAGCATCCTTTAAGTGTCGCCTTTGCGCAATTGCATTAAAATGCTTGCCGATCGGTTGATACGCAATACGATTTGGGCAAGGATGGCGCAGTGCGCCCTTTAATGTGCGAAATAAAGTTGAGCCTCGTATACTCACTCTTGCCGAGAAATCCGGTTCCGCCCGTAATGAAGACGTTACATTTGTCGTAAAACTGCTGGATGGCGGTAAGCTGCTCATCGATCTTGCCGGTCGTCATCGGGGTCGGCTGGTCCGGTTGGCCACCGGTTTGTGCCAGCGGCTCGTCGTCGTACATGGAAACCGTCATCGTCACGCTGTCACACTGTCACACTGTCATACACACACACAAACACACAGCTTACTTGCAACACTTGGGTTTAGCGGTTGTTCTTCTTTTTGGCAAACTGTAAACTGCACTTTCTGTTGTGATGGGGGAGAAGAGAAAAACAGTCACAGAGTTTAGATGTTTTATCTATGAGCTTTAAAAAAAAGTGATTGCCTTTAAATAAATGTTATGATATCGCTACGGGAAAAATGGGGAAAAGTTCCTATAATTTGGGCCTTTTTTTAACAATACACGCCTTAACCACTACAGCGTCCAGATCATCGTGAAGTCTGCGCTGGAAATCTAACCATCACATCTCACGTGGACACTCTAATCTTTTGCATCTAGCGAGCGTTATTTGCGTTTACATAACAGCTATATTTGCACGGCATCTGTACCGTGTCCATTGCTATTGCTCAAGAGCCTTAAGACGACGACGTGAGTCGAAACAAGTCCTCCTGGGAAGGAATAATTTCCTACCCCTGGTACTGGTTGTTGCGGATACTTTCCGCACCCAAACCAGCTTGAGATCTATTTTTTTTCTTTTTAATTAAAGCTCTTCGTAGGTGGAGAATGATTATCGCTTCACGTGTGGAACCTGGCCCCACAATCAACTACTGTGTCGCGTGTGTAACTTTGCCTCGGTAGCGGAAGCAGTTGATCGTTACAAGCGGACTCGAGCAAAGGGAGGGCTGTGGATTGTGACACCGTGTCTCGCCGATTGTGATTGGCCATTAAGGCTTTATATGAAGGGTGAACTATTGGCTGCCCTGTACGGAGACAACAATTATCGAACGTATCAATTATAGGATATGCTCGGCCTAGGGTCGACAAGATTGAAATTATCTTCTCACTTCCTTGTGTGCTGCGAGCTGGGCTGTTTAATAGAGGGAAAAAGCGTTTAAATTAAATCCCTACAATGCTAGATTTTAACTGCCGCTTTTAGTGGCTTTAAAGAATGAAAGACTTTGACTTTTGACTTGAAAATTTTGCAAATATTTATCTCACACACACACAAACTAAGAGACACTTCAAATGCTATCATCGCTTATTCCAGTAAGCGATACAGCTGTTTTTTTTCTTTTCGCTTTCCAAAATCCAAATATGTCCATCGTCCTATTATGCACGCGCCACCGTAATCACCGTAATGCACTGTTCACTGTCCCAATCGATTTCCTGTCACGTAAAACTTGGCACAACCAAATTTGATCTCCCCCTTTCCCCCAGACTGTTGCACATGCTGGACAGAACGTTTTCACCGCGTTCTGCACCGTCGTCGTCGTCGTCGTCGGCCACCTACCATCCAACAGGGACACTGCTGTGACTGCTGATCCTCTATCGGTGACGATCGGCTAAAGACTGAAACGGCGAGTACAGTCAGCCGGACGGCACTGCTGCCACACTGGACCCGGACCCGGACCGGCTGTAGAGTGGGTCCGCACGGCACGGCAAAGAAAGCGCGAGCGAGAGCGAATGGAGCAACGCGAGAGCGGGAGAGCGGGAGAGAGCGTACGCGCGTACTGAAGTGCCTCCGAAATCGATCGGATGCGGACTTTTCGGCTGCGGGGTTCGTCACCTGGAACCGCGTGCGAATCTTTGCGTTGCGACCGTTGCGGCCGCTGGTCAATCAAATACTGTGTCGATCGCACGATCGGGGTACACGATTCCCGCAAACGTCGCGCGACATGGTGGTTGGTGAGCCGTTGTTTTTTTTTTTTTTTGGACACTTCCCTTCCTCGATCAACACCGCACCCAGTACCGTCTCTGGTGTGTGGTTGTATGTGTGTGTGTGTGATTTTTTTGCTGTTGTTGGCGTCGTTAACGGCAGGATCGCGGTCATCTTTTGTCGACTGTCGTGGCTATTGTTGTGGTGTGGATATATGGCTGTGGGAGAGGGAAAAGGAGGGTTGTGAAAGTGGGTAGCAGAAGTTCGGTATACTTAAAGCACTGCAGAAAGAGTGAGAGACGGGTCGCAGCAGCTGTAGTGGAATAGTGCTGCATTTCGTTGGCGGTGGGCGAACTGCGTACTGAGCTGGTGGAGCTTTGACCAGCCCCCCCGGCAGGATCGGACGATCGGTTCATCTTTAATGGATGAATTTTGGTTGGCGAGAGGAGTCGCTCAGTGTGGGTGTGTTTGTGCGTATCAACCAGAAACATATGTTGCTTGCAACAGCCGAAAAAAGCATTGATGCTGATCGTCTGCGTCTACGCATCGCTGGTGAGCAAAATGGACGAGGAGTCGTGGGAAGGGATGGTTAAAGAAAATGAATTTTTAAACAGATAAAAGTTACAAACGTTTGCTGTTCACTTTCGTTTCGGTGGTTTTTCTTCTTTTCCTTTCCCAGCCGCTGGTTCAGATTGCTAACGATTAGATTGCGTCGCTTTGGAGACGAAAGCGACATTTAAGCGACGAACCCTCTCTCCCCTTCGATCACAGCGGTGCGCCGGCGCTTGTTAGCAGAATCGTTGGATTGGTTTGTTTTTCCCTCCTACACCCGCGTGGTGATGTTTGGGTTTGCGTGTTGGGGCTTTTCCCCGTGATTGGCGTACGCGAGTTAAGTTAGCCTCAATGAATCGAGCAAAATGAGGAACGGCGTGTGTGACATCTCGCGCGAGACTTCTCGAGGACGGAATTGGGTCAATATTTGCACGTTACCGCGAGTAGGGACGCACGAGTAGCTCACTAACGCACCTTGCTGCCTATTTATCGTGAGCGGTACAGTACGGGGACCACCAGAGAGCGAATGAAAGAGAAAGAGCCACACAGCATAAATGGTGGGGCCAAACATGATACGATGGGCGAGCAGGTACTGGTGGGAATGCCGAGAGTGTAAGTGAATTGGTAAGTGTCGATGGGTGTACGGATATTATGCTGAATGCTGTTGAAGCACGCGCAGATCCTAAGCAAACTGCTTGAAGAGAGGTTGTTGGCGGGTTGATGATCACCAGCACGGTTGCTGCAATGGCTCTTTAAATGCTGATCGTTGGCAATTGGATGGCGATAGAGGGGTAGCGGAGACGGCAGGGCAGAGGATCACTATCTCTCTGTCTTCGGTTGTTTGGTCCCGTTGGTCTTCGTCGCGATCGAATCGACCGACTCACCGGCTCTCTTGTGGAGCACTTGCGAGCCCCGCACGTGCATTATATAATGGGTTTGTGCTAATGCGCGAACTGGAATCACTTGCCGAAGATGATGCTCAACCTATGTACACCGGTATGTTTGTGTGACTTGTACCCACGTGTGTGTGTGTGTGTTCACGTTTGTGAAGAAAACTCGTTTTTCATGCCGATCGCCAGGGGAGTTGCTGCGCAAGTAAAGAAAGATCGCTCAGAATCATTAATCTGTTGTACCGTGTGGCTGTAGCTGGGCAGTGAGACTTCCGCAATAATGGCCATCGTGCATGGTTCAGCAGCAGCAACAACAACAACGAAATAAAAGACGCTCGATCGTACGATCGAACTTGCACTTTCGTGCACTTTTACTGCCAGCCATTTGCAGCTGGCCCTGGTGGCTGTGTGTGGATATAGGTTCGCTCCTACGGGCACACTCGACCTCCGCCACGTTCCCGTGCATTCCTTGCGCGCCCGTGATGAGTGTTGAATGGTGCGTCACTGGTGGTGGCGGTGACGGTGGGTGGCGTTCGAAAAATTGAAAGTAAGGTCGCACTGTACCCGAAGCACGATGCCGATAGCTGCGCGGTCGAGAGGATTTCAGTTGTCTTAGGTTACCACGGTGGGATGTTGTCTGCTGAACGCAAACGGCTGAACCCTACGGTGGTTCGTGGGGACAGGTGCACTAGCCCGGAAAAGGGAATTAATAAATTTGGTTCTACAAATATTTCCCAATCACACTGTACCTGTGTGGTTAATCTGGTTTCGGTTTGCAGAACGCTCCAACGAGAATCATGCGCAATGAGAAAAGCAAACAAATGGTTCGAGCTTTTCGTACGCAAACGCTATTAACAAAGCAAATAACGGTCTGCTTTCCGTGAGAAACGATTCTTGATACAGCCGTACCAGAACGCAATGTTCGTGGGGTTTTTTTTTATTGTTGTTGTTGTTTGTTGCGCATGATTCTCCAAAACGGTCCTGTGATTTCAACCATTAACTGTATCGGGATGGAATCAACAAGGGGAGAAATGCACACGAATGCTAACTTAATATTAGCGCAGTTCCTGGAAGATGACGGGAGAGATTATTTACAGTTGTGCTTCCGTCCGACTGTTGCTCCGCAAATGCACTCTACACTATCTGCAAACCAATCGACGTCGAACGTAAAATCAACGTGACAGCAGCATGATTTTATGACCTTTTTCCGGATCAAGTTATCGGCATTGTTCAAGCAAATTCGATCGTAATCAGTTGAGTTACACGCAGAGTATCAATTTATCCCACGTAAGCTGATTAGTGCTATCTTGCATCATAACTACCGGTTTCGGGATTTAGTTTGGAACCATCCAGAACAACGCATCCATTATCACGTTGTTAGCCTGTCTGGTCATTGCATACAATTGAGACTTAGAAAGGCATCACAGGTTTGTTATTTTCATTTCTCACCTGTTTTTAGGAAAATTCTTACAGTTAGATTGTGGCAAATAATTCAAACTGAACTGAAGAAATTCAATAAATAAAACATGATGAATGTCCGAAATTTGAAGCTGTCCGTAATAAGAATCATAACAGAACAACGAAGTCTAGATTCGGATTTGTTTCTAGTGATCTTATTGGATTATTAGCGTCTCTTGCACGCAGTGTCCGATTGATGCCGAGGTAAACGTTTGGTCTGCTATATGCTTGGACGATGGATCAAATCTAGCTTCGACCAGAACATTCTTGACCTATATAGTAGTTTGTATCCGGCATTTTATGACTGTCTCAAATATACGTTGGAAAATGATAGTTTTGGAAATCTTTGTTAAGATTCGAAATTATATTTTCCTTTAAATTATAGTAATTATCTAGTAAAAAAAAAGAAATAATGCATAGTTGACACTGCAAAACCGGCGTATCGCATAGAACGCGTTTCATTTGCGGGCTTGCCTCACACACTAACGCGCCTCTGGTGCATTATTTTGTGCTGTTTGAGCAATTTTCGGCTGTTTAAAGATTGTTCGAGAAGAGCATAAGAGCATATGTATTCACGTACACACGCACGTACCAGCGTGCGCGAGAGCGTACATCATCCCCGAACAAGTGTATTGAGTAATCGTCAAGCCAGCACCACCCCAAGATTGGTGCGACCGGGGCCGGGAAAAGTGTTTCTTACGCTCTTCCTCCACTCGCACGCTCGCTCACTCTCTCTTCCACTCTCGGCTGTGTGTGTGCCTGTGTCTGTGTCAATGGAACAATGCGGCACTGTAGGCCGTGCTGGCCGCTTCATCCGCTTTGGGTGGCTGGGTTCGGAGAGAAAGAAGGTCGCACAATAATTAAAACATTACGGGATACGTGGACACACACACACATGCCCACCCTAAGAGTGCGCAGGGTTGATTTGGACGGTGCGGAATTGCTTACTGCATTGTGCATCGGTTATTTTTGAAAATTATTTAACTAACAGGCATGTGCCGTTCTCGCACACCAAATGAATGTTCGTTCTCTTGGCAAATGTCGAAACACTTCGAAATGATTTACACTGAAGGAAAAGCTTCTCGGCGACGCTTTTCTCCTGTCCTCGTAGTGTATCTGCTTCACCGACATAGTGTGCTTGTTTAGTGTGCGCATTGTTTACCCGTGCCTTCGGCACCCGATCGGTCTGAAGCTGTTTGGTGTACGAATAATTGCATTGCTTTGGGGCCGCGCGAATGTAATCAACGCATTACGCTTGCGCTTCAAGTCTGCGCCTGCCTCAGGATCTCCGTCATCTACATTCGCTGTAAGTGAGGGAAGAGAGAGAGAGAGAGAGAGAGAGAGAGAGAGGAGAGAGAGCGAGTGAGAGTATTCTCTGCATCGCTGGACAGTGAAATGGTACTCGGTGAAGGTTCGACCGGAGAGAACTTTGTCTCAGGCTGCTCGGATGCTGAACGTCTTTGCATTTTGCATCGTCTCGAACGACGTCTGACCGCCGGTGCTGCTGCGTATGCAGGATTGCCTTCGTGTAGTGGCCCGCTCGCACGCCGACAAAAGGCTCGCTGCGAATGTTCAGGAAGGTTTTCAATGTCTTGTCGCTACCGTGCCGCTGCGAACGGCGTTGAAGGGAAGGAATAGTGCTACGTACACCTTTCGCGGTAAAAAGGTGTTACTTTGGTTGATTTGTGGACGCAAACCACTGCGCGCCTGTATGCACGTGTTGGTTGTAAATTGTCCGGCGACCAGTAAAACAGTGGTTTGTTTGTCTTTTTTTTTGGTAAATGTCGGTTGGACCACTTCCTGATTTATTGTCGTGTCTTTTCGTCTTCCCTTTTTGCGACGGTCAATGCGGTGTTGATTGATGTTTAACATGACATCAATTGGGAGAGCAACCAAAAGACCCGCGATCGTAGATAACATTTGACGGTTGTTTAATCAACGTTAGGTGCTTAATTTATTTATGCGTATTGCTAAAATTTCATGTGACGGTTCCAGCGAGGATTTGGCGATTATCCGTTGCTGATTAAGTTACACATTTTGTCATTGGATGGAGTGTTATTTTGCTTCGACATTTGCGCTCTGCTATTGAAACGTTGTTCTTCTTTTTGGTCCTACGCGGTCATGTCGAGCCACATAGGGTCTTGAGACGTAAAATGCAGTCGAATAGTTAGTGTTTGCTTCCGGGGGGTGATCCATGCGAATTATGAACCCCCGACGGGCTTATTAAGTTGAGTTGAGCTAGTTGACGACCTTACTAAAAGTATTAGATTGATTTTAAATGTCTCCTACAATTACAAAAAAAAAAAAAACAAACCATTTATCGAAATAATTTATTATATTCCTGGAATAGTCTTACTTATTCCATTACTTCCTTTATTCGTGAAGATGGGACAATTTAATTTCATTTTAAAAACAAATGAATACATTTTTTGTACGGTACATAACGAAATTAGATCAGCAAAGCTCAACACGCCCTGAATTATCCGCTGAACTCATGCGCCTTTGCTACCGGCAATCCGCATTGCATGCAGCGCAAAAGGTAGGCAACCTGCCGTACGCTGTTTCGCCCAGCCCATTTTCGCCACGTTCATTCGGTGCTCAGGTAACGGAACAGTATATTCGCTTAAGAAACGTATGTGTCTATCATCTGCGAAATAAGTTTCATGATGGATTGTTGATTTGATGATTTAAAGGTTATCAACACTACTCTTTTAATTAATTGATACCTTGAAACAATTGAAATGAAAATAGACGCATGCGTTTTCTGCTTTGCCCCTAGTGGTTATGCAAAATGCATTGCTACACCTAATATGATCGATTTCTGGTCATATTCAATGATATTTTTTCTTCTATTAGTAGTTATGTTTTATTTTTCGAGCTCGGTTTTTAATCAATGCATTTTTTCAAATGATGTGATTTAATAATAAGAATCCATTTAACATACAGAAAATACAGTGAAAGCATGATTTATACGGGAAACTATTTTCTTGTAATAGGGAAAAAGCTATAATGTTTGTCGGAAAAGGTATTTCACCTCAAGCAATCAGATATTATTACAGAATAATATATTAAAGCTTTATATTAAGATTCTTTCTCACAAACCTACGGCAATGACGCCTAAAGCTATGTAAATTGTGAATGTACTATATTTGTCAACTTCTGGTACAAAGCCTTGTGCACTGCTGCGGTTCAACCTAATAAAAGGAATATGTGGAAGTTTTGATGATCTTTCCACACTGAAGCATCAAAACTGATGCTGTGGCGAAATCATGTACTTATAGTTTATCGAATTGTTTAATGGATTGGCATACCATACCGTGGCAAAACCGTCAACCCGGCTCTGTTCTAGTAGCCCGATTGTTCACCGAGCCTTCGTAGGATGAAAGACCATGCGTCTCCATTGTAGCCCAAAATAGTAAGGGATTAGGGAGATGATGTATAATTTGAGTCAAATAATGTTTCCAAAAAGCTTACTTTACAAAACAAAGAGATACAAAACAGCTGAAAAAATATTTGTTTTATAAATTTAGTTTTTTTTCTTTATTGATATACTCACTTTACAAAATACATAAACGAAATACACTCATTCGCCTTTGCCTATCTATCGTTCTTGCACTACTAAAAACGTCCGAACGAGTTCACCTTCCTCCTTACTACCCTCCACATACACACTAATCGCGCGAAAAATTGCGTACCTTCGTTACGTGTGGACGGAGGTGTATTGTACTCGCTTCGATTGTTATCAATTTTCAAAATTCCTAATACCTAGTACTTCTGTGGTGTGTAAACACCCTTTTTTTTTGCTCGTCGCAGAAAACTTCCACGGCGGCCGATCGAATCAACGATACGGCGCACGCTCACTGTTTCAGCATTCGATTCCTGCACGACACGCATAGATCGTTATCGTTGCAAGAATAAGAAGAAGAAAAAACAAACAAAAATTCTAACACATATACAAACGCAGTGGAGAAGAGAAAAGAATCACTATCCCATAACTTAAATCCAATAAATTAAAACTCTACATTATGGTGGCAACACACACCCAGCACGGTGCCAATCTCTCTTCTGCTTTCTACATATGCTTCCTATCTTCTCGATTTGCTCAATTGCCCTCTTTTCTTTTATCTACTACGGGTGGTTTGCTTTTTGTGTTTTCATTCCATATCGTTTACAGATCCTTCTCTTTTTTGTAATCACCCCAAAAGGCGTTTGTGTTCCTTCCGCCACAAAACTCATTCGCTCAACGATGTTTTGCCTGTTTGCTTAGCTCGCTAAAAAAATCCCCTGTTCGTAGGTACTGTTTCTTCTTCCTTACTCCTTCGCTTAGTATTGTATTATGTTTTTTTCGTCTTCTTTTGTTCATTATTTCGTTGTAATGATGTCTCTCCGGGAAAAAAGGGTTAAGAGAAACACCTACATACACACATTATTAGAACAACAGAAGATGTTATCGATACGAGCTAACGCTACCGTATGATGCAAGTACTAAAACGAATATAATAAACAGACACTAACGCACTAACTATTTACAGTGAACAGATAAGCAGGCAGCCTATGAAGTGTCATACAGGGACGGGATGGGTTTGAAGCCCACCCAGTCCACTTCGGCGATCGGTCTGTGTGTGTGTGGACTTTTTTATCATTATCATGCAAACGATGATGAGCGTTTACCGCTTGAGACTCGAAACATCACTCTAACGTGTTCGGTAGCTTACGTACGTTACTACTAAACGGCTTACTAAGATCGCATCTAGCTCTTAGAAAACAAAGTTGGCGGCAGTTTCAATGCACGTATGCTAAGCAACGTATGATCGTTCTGTTTTTCTCTCTCTGTCTTTCTCTCGCTTAGCTCACAGATAGGCTTTCTTTAATGAACAATTTGTAGTTTTGCAGTGTAAAATACCAAACAACAACAAAAAAAAAGCTAAAAATGCACCTAAAGTCAAGTCGAAAGCGTAAGTGGAGCAGTAAATTTTCATTCGCATTGTTTTAGCTCTCTCGCTAGAAGCGAGTTTAAAGGAGAAAGGAGCGGTTTTCAAATGGTTAGCTGAGAGCTGCTTAATCACTAACGGCCTAACGGGGCTTGCATCTATACAAACTGAACTGAACTTGGTTATTCTTAGCGGAGGGTTTTTGTTTTGTTTTGCTTTGCTTTGAACACAGATACACCTCACGCCCGCTACTGCTGGTTGCTGACGAGCTCGGGCTGTTGCTGCAGCTGCTGCAGCTGCAGCTGTTCCTTCAGATGTTGTAATCGCTTCCGCTTGATGGCATTCATAAAGTTTTTGTAACGCTTGTCCTCATCATCCAAAGCTGTTGCGGTCATGAAAAAGGGGGGAAAAAGCGAAAAAAGTCCATTTAGTTGCGAGTGCGACTAGGCATAGGTTTAGAGCAACACTAGGATGGAATGGATGGAGTGTTTTTTTTTCTCTCCTGCAGTTGCTTCCATTGCTCTTGCAAGCAGCTTGATTAGGGCACTGAGAAGTGTGACACCATTAGAGCGTGTATCAGGCGAGCAAGGGAGGAAAATAAACGAATACATACAAATGAGATATGAGCTACTACTATTTTACCACTACTTTTGCTACAAGTGTGAAATGGGTGAATAATTTGGCCTGATGGCAAAGGAAATTATCAACAAAGGAAGGAAAGGGATGCCGATGGGAGTGTGTGTTTATGTACTAAAAACGCATGCATCGCATCGAGATCCATGCTGGGGTCGTGTATGTGTGAAGGAGAAGTATTTTTGGGTGTTGTGTGTTGTTTTATGCTTGAAATGGTGAAATGGTGGATGGTGGATCTTATGATAATAGTACAATTTGAAGGTGTCACGTGCAGTAAATAACAGCGCTGGCATATATCAAAGTTGGTACAAAGGGTTTGTAGTACTAAATATGCTGGAAACCAAACCTCGAGGAGCTTATCATTACCACTATAATTTAAGGGCCAATATATATATATGTATAAAGCTATATGCGATTGTGCTATAATTACTTAACTAACTACAAGTAATGTACATAATTTGTTACATTTTTGTTTTGTTTGCGATAAGTTTTGCTTAGATTCGTGTTCATGCTTTGGTGGGCGAAAATGTTTTGCTTTTAAATGGTGTGACATTTCATGCATTTTCTTTTAATTTTCGGTACCTCCAATCAGTCCAATTTCACTGAGTTTAATAGCTTTTTCTGTTTTTTCCAATTTAATGTGCATCACAAAACATTGCACGGCCAAATGTTGACCGTTTGTGCGTTAGAAGGTGCACTATATTGTTCGTCTGTGATCAGACGTACTAACATGTGCTCTCGTGCGCTTGTGCGTGAGCGGGCAAGGTGCAGTAAACGAAGTGCCGTTTACCTTTCATCGGTGGCAGTGAGAAGCCGATCTCATTTCCATTCGTTGTACCGTTTTAAGGGTATTTTTATGTGTATGTTTTGGTCTCGTATTTTGCGTATTAAACAATTGCAGTAGCATCTTCACTCTCGCTCTCACAGGCACTTTTAGCATAGTCAAAACGCGTATAATATACACCCGCAGCAGGTTTGTGTTAGGTGCGGTAGGGTACGATTCGGTTACGTCCAACCATCAGATATAGCGACGGTTCCAGATGGACCTTGTGGAATGAGGACTTAGGGAATCCGATAATATCTGAAAGTAAGCCGAAAGACGAAAGACTACCAATCAAGCACGCACTTATGTACACGGCCAGTGCCTCTCAGTGGTGGGTTGGTGGGTACAGTTTAGTTGGAAGGGTTTCGTTTGCATGTGCTCTGTACGATGGTGCTAGCTTGGAAAATTGGGGGAAACATTGGGGGATTTATTCCCAACCATGAAACGGCGAATGGGACGACCAATGGGTCAAACTTATATTGTACACTATCTTACACACTAATAAGCGCTACTTGTATACTTGTTCCGGTATGACGGGTTCGGTTTTATGGGGCATGCAGCGGTAAGGTGTTCGTGCCGATGATCTTACATGCAAAACCTGGGCTGTTGGCATCGTTTGCAGTGATGCATTTGCATGCAATTTTCTGCGTGTCTGCGCATGTACAATTCGAACTTAAATCCTACATACAGCTAAGGAAGAACTCCAACCAAGCACTAACCACAGTCGCGCTGTTCCGTTTGTGTTCCGTGGCTCTTTAACAGCTAATAGATATATTAATTTCTAATTGCTACTGGGTTTTGTTTTTTACTGTTTTTTTTTTTGTAGTTGACTAAAAAGGATTGTAAGCAAAAGGCACAGGTATCCACAGCAGCAAGCTTCCCTCTACTACGTTCGAAATGGATGAGGAGATGATCATGTGAATAGAATTGGGTTTGGTTGGTAATGGGTTCCGCATGTCATACAGAGTTGTTTCGGTAGGTAGGGATGGACAGTAGAGACAGTCGAAAAGGTATCAGAGATCGATAGTAAAAAGTCCGTACAGTTGTGTACGAAATAGTAGGTAGAGTAGGTAAAGTAAGTAGAGTAAGTAGAGTAAGTAAAGTAGAGTAGGGTAGAGTAGAAAGTCTTCCACAGTCAAGTGTGTTGAAGTAGATCTGAAAGGTGATCATGCAACAGAAGTAGTTACAGGACAGAGTAGGCGTGTCAGATCGCACACTATTATATCTCGATCCGATCCGGTAGCTTTGAAAATAGATACTGAGAAGATCATAGAGAGTAGAAGAAATGTACAGACAGCTGTACGCATAGGGTACAAGTAGGATACCTAAGCGTGCATTGGAATCCAAACAAAATCAGATTTAATGTAGTAATATACAAGTAACCAGGGCACTGGATGGCCTGTTGTTGTGCCTGGTGTGCAATGGTGTGTTGGATGAAAGGGCTGATCATATTGTACAGTAGTA
>NW_024428052.1:0-43734 GCF_017562075.2 Anopheles merus | reverse complement strand
ATTGTGCTACTTACGGTCGGATGTTCCGTAACGCAGGGTAAGCATTACGTTGGGTTTGGGCCGGTTCTTTCCTGTTTCCGATTTCGTGCACCGAGTGACGTTTGATGCCTTCCCTCGTCCAACGCTGCAGCCGATGACTCGAAGATCGTCGGTGGCACGACCGCTAACGAGCGCATCCCGTACCAGATCTCGCTCCAGGTGCTGGTAAGCTCGTTCTTTGGCTTTGGGCCGAAGCGCTGGATGCACAACTGCGGCGGCTCGATCGTGAACGAGTACTACGTGGTAACGGCCGCCCACTGTCTGGACGGGATGGACATTAACCGGATGTCGATCGTGGCCGGTACGAACGATCTGCGGAACGACAGTTCGAAGGGTACGCGCTACTTCCTCGAGTCGTACATGATCCACCCGGACTACATCGAGCTGAACCGGAGCGACATCGGCGTGATGCGCGTGAAGGAGGCGTTCACGTTCAACGAGAACGTGCAACCGATCCGCTACTCGTCCGACTTTGTCGGGGGTGGTGTGACGTGCCTGCTGACCGGCTGGGGCTACACCATGCCGATCCGTATCGGATCGACGCCCAAGGACCTGCAGGAGGCGGAACTGACGACGATCACGAACGACCAGTGCCGGGAGCGCGGCATGCCCGTTAACCCGACCGAGATCTGTACCTTTACCCGCGTCGGACAGGGTGCCTGTGGGGTAGGTGGATGAGGAGTGAGGGGATAGGGAAATGTGTTTGGGTGTGTGTGTGTGTGTGTTTCTAACGCTGTTGCATACTTTTAGGGTGATTCCGGTGGTCCGCTGGTGTGCAACAATCAGCTGTCCGGCGTCGTTTCGTACGGTACGCGGTACTGTGGTATCGGTGTGCCGGATGTCTACACACGCGTGTCGGAGTTTGACTCGTGGATTCAGGAAAATACGCAAACCAGCGGTTCTGCCAGCGATACGCCACCGGCTGGAGAGTCGCAACCTGCCTGAAGTGTGGCTCACAGATTTCCAACCCTTCGTCCGGGAGTGAAGATCTCAAATCATGCACCCTACTACCCAGCAAACAAATAAAGTAAATGTAATTTAATATTTCAATTTAAAAAAAACCACACGCCATCCGTCCGCCAAACCGGTGGACGCGTTAGCGCCTCAAGCACCGCTTCAAAATTCGAAACCAACCGCAGCGCGATTCCATTACGCGGCAGCAGTGTGCGTAATTAGCTCGTATAAGAGTTAACACAATTTGTACCCCCGATCGATTCGATTCATCTTCGCCCTGGTCTCTGCAGTCCCTTGTCCGGAGACTGCAAACAATGGTGACTGCAATCGGAGACATCGCGACAAAGAGAAAACGGGGTTCGCACCCGGAAAGTGATGATCGTTGACGGTATGTTTCCATTTTGCGTATACGCGAACCGTCCGAGCGCGTCGCGTTCGTGCGTGTATCATAGCAACACCTTCAACCCTCTTCCTCAACGGTTGGAATTTGACATACGCCTGCGGGGTTTCATATTTTCTGTACATCTTTTTTTACACACTATCCCACCACTACCACCACCACTACTAAACAATGGAACGCACCCCGGGGGCAGCGGTGAATTGAAACACATGTACGTGGCTGTGTGGAAGTACGGAGAATCCAATCACCCCGGAGCGAAACTAAATGAGAAGAGCTAACTTTTGCACTTATTAACGTCGGCCCCGTGTACGGCCCGGTGGAAAGCGGTGTAACCTACCGAAAAATATCCTTCCATTCACCCTTCAGTGCAGGACCCCTTTCGTTCGAGAGATTCTGTGGTTGTATGGTGGCAGAAGAAGCTGCCCGAAGGAAGAGAGGAACCAAGCGACCGAGGGATGCTAGGGGTTAGGCGAGTTGTCTAACTTCCGTCCCGTCCCGTGTAGAACATCTTGCGAACGGGAGTGACCTCTCCAGAGATGCACACCCGGTTAATGATGATCTCGGCAGACCCCGGGTGTGTGATGTCGCAAAACCCCTGGGCACCAAAGATCAAGATGCTGGTGAAGCGGGGTCGGTTTAGGGATGGCACACACCAACAACAACACAAAAAACCATCATCTCGGTTGCCTCCGGGACTCGGTGGCCGTGGTGGAAAATATTAAAAAGGGGAAGAAACCCCTTCCCGGGCAACGAAAGTGATGCGAAATGAGATGAAAATCCTTCCAGTGAGCAGAGTGCTGCTGGAGTGCAGCAGCAGCAGCAGCAATGTTACAGATGTCAAAGTGCTGTCAGTTCGTGACCGGGATGCTCGGGGCATGCCGCGCACGCCGCTCGGGATGCTGCCCTCTGCTGATGGAACCTGATTTCCGTATCCAAGTATGCAAACAAAAACTCCTTTCTTCTGCGTGCGTGCGTGCGTTGCGTACGAACGTGAGCGTGAGGTTTGAGGTTTTTCCTCTTCCCGACACGCGACACAAGGCCTTTTTGGATTGAATGGAGCTGGGCCCGCGCACGCCATTGAAGTGGAGATAAAAAAAAAGAAGGTTGACAGCAGCACAATGAGCAACAACATCCCACTCCGGTTGGTGGAAGTGTGTGTGTGTGTATTTTGGATTAAATTGAAAAAAGCAGGTTCAATTTTGAAGAGCAAAATGAAGGAAAAGTATGAGGTTCCGGTGCGAAGAGTGGTGCAAATTTTGTTTTGCAAAGGAAGAGATCAGTTGACAGAGGGCGGGGAAAGGATTGATTTTAATCGACCGGAAGGGAAGGTGAAGAGGTAAATTACTTTTTTTTGCCCAAACGCAAGAATATAAAAGGACCAGTCTTTTGAATGAATTTCTATCATACAAGCTGATATGACACCGTTCAAAAAAAGTCATCTAACGTCAGTTTTACAATTTTTAGGGCAACCAAATCGTACATTTAAATCTGGTTTTGCTTGCTCTTACCACCAAAAAAACCGTTGAAAAAGGTTTCTCATTAAATTAATCCATTTTCTTCTAGACGAACACACGGCGTTAAACAATTCCTTCGTCCGCTAGCAAACAACTCCCTTATCAAACGCCACTGCTTTTCTTGTGGTCATCCCTCTGTTACCTCCAAAAAGGAGCGTTGAAAACTTTCTCACAAACCGTTTGGCTATTTAATTTAAAATATTATGATCGATCGCTTTCGCCAGCGTCATTCCGTCCGCACCGTGACCGTTTGCCGTTTTCCTGCGTTTCCAGCAGCAGCGCCACAGGAAACGGATATGAGACGCAACGGTGAGCAGCAAAAAACACTCACATTTTCTCCCATATAAGCCTTTCCGTTGCTGCTGTTGCTGCTGCTGCTGCTGCTAATGGACAGCGTTAACCCCTTCCCGAACGCAAAACTGACCGGTGCTGACACTGATGACCTTTGGGACGGAGTAAAAAAGCCACGTATGTATGCATACGGATTGGGTTGGATTTTGTTTGTAAAAGTCGACGAACCAAAGAAAAAAAAAAAAAACCATTTCCAAACGACACTCCACCCCTGAACTTCCGGCCATGGTGGGGGAAATGAGCCTTTTCGGGTAATTCGGGTTACAACAACCGGGCTGCGCTTCGGTCCCCGGGTTCCAATGGCGAAATGGATTAATCCTTTTCCAAGGACGTGCGTCCTTGGACGGTGATGGTGCGTTTTTTTTTCTGAATTTCTTAAATAGGTAAATAAGAAAAATTACCAAAATCACTTCCAAGTGTCCCCCGAAACCCGAACACGCTGTCCGGTAGCGTCGAAAACTCGTTTCAAGAGGTGCCGAGAGGGTGCCTTGCTTTTTTGGGTGCAAAAAGGTGGAAATGTTTGAAAAATAGCTGTCCATGTTTGAGGTAGCTGGAAAGGTTTTCCCGTCTAACCTGTTTTGGGTGTGTGTGTCTGTGTGTTTTTTGTAAATTTCGGTGCCTGCAACACTGCTGCACAGCTATGTTTGGCCTGTGTGTCGGTGGGAAAGTTGGTGCGTTTCTCACGGGCACGCTGCTCTGGTTGTGAGGGCACTGGAAACGGTGCGATTAAGTATTTGCGTACAACGGAATGTAATGCCAGTATTTCGGTTTGTCTCCTTCAGCAGAAGGTAATCAGGTTTATGCTTTACCTTTTTCGAAGGTTTTACGTAGACGACCCTGATAGAAAATTGTTGAAATAATTATACGAAGAAAAAAAAACCGTCAACGTCGACCCCCACTAGACGAGGTGATCGTGAGAAAGTTGCCTTTTTACGTGTCTGAGTTGGAAATGATGCCTTTTTGGGAAATGCTTCCTAATGCTTCGAAATGTCCTCTGTTCACCGAGCAGCATGTGACCTCGTTCATCATGAGCACAACCACTCACACAATGTAGGCTTGCAGGCCGCCCTTTGCCAGCTCAACAGGTGTCGCCACGATCCTGACAATTGCATTCTGGCCGACCATTCGCGATGCACTTAACATTCACCCAGTGTACTGCTGCATCCATCTATCCATCTGTGTCCCAAGCAATCCTCCTCTTCGATTACCATCTTGCCGCGCGATGTGCCAAGCAAAGAGGCAGACGTTCGACCAAAGATGCTTAAACACAACAACACAGCAGTACACATGCACATATTATTGGTCACATCATAAAACACAAAACAACTAACAATCATCCGCCAAAGGGTAGCGGGGCGTACCAACCAGGAACGAATGCGCTCGTTCCCCCGGCAAAAGGCGCGCTAGCCATTATATGCGCCTTTTTTGCCTGCTGTGTGACAACCGAGCCCAATCTCACCGCGCCCGCGATAACAATCTTTGCCGTCATTCGCGAACCACTCCCCGTGCTCTCCTCCTTCCCCCTTTTCCGCGAGATGATATGTCTTTTGCGCTCGCATGCAATTGCTCTGCCGCATAGTGGATCCGATGCATGCGCATATGCTTCGCAGCACTAAACAAGCGTGGAAACAAGCACTTTCTTGCGCAAGCTTTCTAGCGGGGTTTTTTTTCTGTTCCCATCTTCTCGTTGGATTGTGAGAATTGGCAGGCAGCAGGCGGGCATGGCAATTTCATGCCAAATTTATATGCATTATGGCAGGCAAACAAACTTTCCTTCGATGCGCCGATCATCGTGGAAGAGGAGAGGTTTGAAAGCGTTTCGTTGAAGGAAGTTTAAAGTAGAATAGAAGAATACACCAAATTAAAAACAAAAGGAATCAGATTGTGTACGTGTATCAAAATACTATTTCAATTTCAACAAATGCTCTCTACTTCTTTACCTTATTTCAAACGATTTTCCGAGCTCGCGTTTGCGCTATTGATTGCCCGTTAGCTCCCCGTAGCTAACCAACCCGCCGTTTGAATGTGGCCGCCGATTTATGCTCCACATTTGATCGAGTGCCACTTGTCCGGGGTCGAGTGGGCTTTAAGGAAGTTTAGAAAATTGTGCCAATGATTAATTACCCACCCGATAACCTTTTTCCCACTGGGCACTATATGCTCCCCCCCCCCCACAGATCGATACGTTAAACAAACGTTCCTTTCCACCAAACACCATGCAGTGTCTACCCTTTTGTCGCCAACCACCCGCCACCCGCCATTGCGCAGCATGACACTGAGAAAGCCCTGGCCTGGTACGCTGGGCCGGGAACCGACAACCGAAACCACTTCCTGCCGGGCAGGGCGTTCGCCACGTGGTCACGTCACGACCGATGCAAAAAGCTCGATCACGAAACGCCTTTACGCTTTTCGCGGCGCGCGATCCCAATCGATCGGACGGATATGATATGTGTTGTGCATCGCGTTCGATTCGCGTTAAGAGACCACCTTTTTTTCTCTCTCTCTCTCCAGAACGGAGCCCGCTAGGCAAACACACACACACACACACACAGGGGTGTGTTGTGCCTTATCGCGATGCTATCATGTGCTTACATAAGACACGACATTCCAGCAGGAGGTCATCATCATTCGAAATTCGTCGGAATCTCTCTGCGGCCGGGTTCCGTTCGCTGGTTTGCTTGCCACCGCAGCCCCGTGGAAATATCGTACGCTTATGATTGGGATGAGAGAGAGAGAGAGAGAGGGGGGGGGGGGGTGGGGACGGTGCAAACCACCGTATTTTTATGTTACATATCTCGATGTAAAGCAGACAGAAGAAAAAGGTCGTAAATTAAAAATAATTATCCTGCTTATCTGTCTGCCGCTCGCTATCACAGCACACACAAGGCAAAACCCCTGTCCCCCGAAAAGAAAAAGGACTTTCGGAGCGGTGAAGTAGAGCGCTGAAGAAAAGAAGCCTCTCTTAAATCCATCCCCGAAAAAAAGAGGCATTCCAAAAGAAGTACGAGCGCGCGCGCGAATTGAGTGGTACCACTTGGTGCTCCACGGTGCTTGAAAGTGGCAAAACCTCATAAAGCAAATCAGGGCTTGGACATCATTCGAGAGATGACTGGTGTTGTTTTCCCAACCGTAGAAAGACTAATTCCGTACAAGAAAGAGAAAGAGAGAGAGAGAGAGCAAGTGCCCAGGAACATGTTTCAGGGGCTCGAGGGAAGTTAATGTTTTTTGGATAATTTATAGTCCGCCCCACACACAGACACACACACACACACACCCGCTGTTGCTGTTGTTGACCCGTTGCTTTGGCGGTTGCGCCGAGATTGTACTTCTAATGAGCTCTACATCAGCAGTTAGAAGTGAGGAGAGGAGACACTCCAAAACAAAACAGCGCATACGATTCTACTTATTTTTATGTTTTTGTTTTACAGTGGCATTGCTATATCTGAAGTGGACGATAAAACTTAATGTCTTCACTCTTGAGCCTCTCGATGTATATCGCACCTAGCGAGCACGGTGTGGTAGGGTGTCGTTAATGGTTCTGAGAGCTACCGGGGCAGAGAGAGTGATTCCCACCAAAAGCAGCGCATCTCCTCCAACAAGCATCATACCAATTCGGTATGTAATTGGATATGGATGTATGTCTCGGCTCTAGAAGAGGATGCTCCTTTCATTTGGTCAACGGTCAGTTCGGTGAAGCCTGTTATTTTTTTCCAGAACCAAAGAACCAGTTGTTAGAGCTAAACTACTACCGAGAATAGAACGATTCCAACAAGCCAAAATCCTAATCTTGCAGTTGTGCCTTGACACAGATTTTAAGCCACCGACCAGCCGAGATGCTCATGTCACTGACCTAACCTTTCTTGCTCCCGAGATGCAACGTTAAACACTCCAAAGCAAACTGGTAAGACAGCAACAACTCCTTCTGGAAGAACTGGGAACAAAAAATGAACCGGAATATCCGCTCCCTGACATCAATTACCACCACCGGGCATAACCGTTGACCAATACGGTCAAGCGATCGTGCAGCAGCAGCATCACCATCACCATCATCATCAACAACTTCTGGACAGCGACCTTTGCCCGCAGCTTATGATCTTCCGCAGCTTCCGTCGTTGAAGCAGTGCAGCATCCTCTTTTTCCTGCCCCTTTATTTTGCTCATCCCGTTGGAGTGATAAATTAGAATATCTTCCTGCAACTAACAACAACCACTGGCCATGATGGAAGTTCGCGCGCGCGCGCGCGCTTGATGACATCTCGAGCACAATAGAGGGGTCATCGGGCACATCGGAAGCAAGAAGATTTGCATGTATCGACCCGGGCAGGATGCTGATGCGGCAAGGCGAGACCTTCACAACAGCAGGGCGCATATTTAAATTGCATTCAAATTTTGATGCTTTTCCCTCTCCCCCCTCCGGTGGTGCCTTCGGGCTTTCGACGCACGCAGATGCAAAATGCGCCGTTTTCTTTCGATGAGTTTGACCCCTCCGTGAAAAAGGGAAAATAGATGTGTGAGTGTGTGTGTGTGTGTAGAGCGAGTTTCTGAAGCAAGAAAAATAAACATAAATAATTTTGCTTTTCCCGAAAAAGCTGGTTGCATAATTCTTGGCAACGGTCTGTGTGTCGTTGCGGATCGGTCCTCGTTCCTTTTTGTATGACCACTGGTCAATCTGCTTACCCTTAGTGCGTGTGTGTGTGTGTGTTCATTTCTTGCCTGCTTGCTTCACAATCCCTTTCGGTCTTGCCAACATTAGGGAGCAGCGGTTAGAGATCCGTAAAAGGAAACGCAAGCAACTCATCCTCATCGCGTACGTGTCGTGCGTGTTATTTGTACAGCTCACAAGCTGACCATCTCCGCTGTCCGTCGCTTCCGATACCGATCTTCCCTCGTTGTGTGTGCGTGTCTGGTGGAATTTTTCGGACCCTTCGAGACACAAATGCTGCTGCTGCTGCTGCTGCTGCTTGCCCGGACGGGTTTGCCGGACCCAATTCCTTTGACTGCTGCTTACCCCTGCAGCGGTGCAGGGGATGACGACGGGTCCGGACTGCCGGGACGGGCGTTGCGTGAGAAAATATTTTTGCTTTTCCATGCCCAGTGTTGTCCCGTGTTGTGTCCCGTGCAATCGATCGGAACCGCGTGTGGGGAAAATATTAAACTGCAGGAAGGATCGCATAATGTACCGGATCTGCGTCCGGAAAGCAGGACACTGAATGCGATTGACGCGATTAGGCAGCCGGGTAAGGAAAGAAAGCCAGACAGACACAGCACCATTTAGCAGAAGCAATATCGAAGGAGTTTTTAGCTGCTGGGGACTGTTTGTTGCTACTTGGGCCAGCAACAGCAAATGAGAAGGGATTAGAGCAATTAGAATGGCTTGTACAGGGATTAAAACTGTGCAAACTGTGCAATGTTGCATCGACGCTGAGGGGGGGGGGGATGCCTATTGCTTATTTCCTTTTGCACAGAAACACACACACAACCAGAACCAACAAACTCTATTGCGGCAATGGGAACCCCGCATTCGCAAACGCAGCCGTGAATGATGATTTCTAGGGGTGGAAAAACTAAACTACACCAACAATGAGTGTCTTCCACATCGATCATTGTGCAACATTTTGCACCCGTTCGCTCGGTAGACAAGTTTCTAATTAACAAACAACGTTATGGGTCGTGTCCTGGGGTGTTGAGTTTATGTTTCCCCGAATTTGCCTCACCCAATTCCCAAAGGAATAAGTTGAGCAAACCTTCGAAAAAAAAACCTCCCAAAAATAATAATCACAATCGGATGAAATTATTGTTACGAAACACACGTACACAGCGCTAGCACCCGCACGGAGTAACATTTCAATTAATGCAAACCGAAAGCCAACACTCGGAAGACCGGAGCGGCCGGCGTAATTAGAACGCCGCGAAGTGTCCTTTTGGACCTTCGGTTACGCCCGTATCAATTACCACGCAGTCCGTGTCCGAACGCTGTACCGTACTATAGCTACTATCACTGCTAAACTGCTCCCAAACACCAACCAACCGGCCAAACTCCCTTATCGGGCACTCTCCTGGGCATAATTCAAATTAGACCGAGGAAAAGCGGGCACGTAACGGGTTGGGCTGTGCTGTTCGCTTTCACCACCGGGCCCGGGCTGGGTGACAGTGATAAATTAATAATTTAAAACCTTTCTCCCCTGACCCTGTGCGAAAAGCCTCTCTGTGTGTGTGAGTGGGTTTGTGTGAGTGTGAATCCTTGCTTTCCTTGTCCGGAGTTAGTCCAAAACGTTACCTTCTTGACTGTGAGCCCAAACGAGTGGTAAGTAAAACTTTACAAAACGCGATCCGGTAAATGCAAACATTTTCCTCTTGCAGGGATGCTGCAAATGATGCTTGCGAAGTGAGGAAGAGTTATCAACTTACTTCCTAAATTATGATTTTATCCGGTGTTGATTTAAGAACTTCAATTGTAACTTTTTCGCTGTACTTTGCGGCTGAGCCTCCTTTTCAGAAAGGTTCATATTTTTGCGCGATTTTTTTTCTAAATTACCCAACGATAACAATGGTATAGTAGGGAGACAAATTTCAACACTACCTTTTGCTGCCTGCCCCTCAACACAACAGCAGCGGCAAAGCCCCCGCAACAAATTCAACGCCCCACCACAAAGATCAAAAAACCACTGCGCCTTCGGGTAATTTGCATAATCAAATTGATTTACTTGCCTAATTCCATATTCCAGCCTCTCCCCCGGGGTTCGGGTTTCTTTCCCGTCGGGCGTGTACCAGGCCGTACTACTCGCACTTTATGGGTGTGTATTGGCGATGAATAAATTCACGACGATACGCCGGCACCATCGTCCCTCTAGCTCTTTTGCCACACTTTTAACGGCACTCGAGCAGATGTGCAATGTGCTTGTCGTGGGTCCCTCCCTAACTGCCGGTTGGTTTGTGGGTTGGCGTGGGAAATAGCGCCTCGGAGCTCTTGCCGGGCAGGAGAGTAGATCAATCATGGGACTGATTAGCGACCGCAGTGTTGCACCGCAAATTGTGTCCGCAAATGTGACCGAAAACCGATCCCGACCGCAGCGCAGTTAAAGGATCACCCACTCAAGCGGGATGTGAGTGTGCTTCTGTCGCAACAGAGACCGAGAGACGTGCGCTAACAAGGTTCGCTTGTCTTCAAGATGTCCTTTGCTTGTGTGTCCTTTCCTTTGGCCCGCTCGGCAAAGGCACATTTATCCAACGTGGCGTGTGATTGATCAACACAACAGAACGGACCTCTTAAGACACACAGCGGGCACTACCAGGGCTGCACCCGAAGAGACGGTTAGTGCCACCCAAAAAGGGATACAAACATTTTCCTCAAGTACAACATCACTCACCGACCGAAACAAAGGTACAGCCGGACGGGCACCTACAAGGACGGGAGGACCAGTTTCGGCCCTTGTTTCCTCCATTGCGGTTTTCGAATACCGGTACAACCAACAGCGACCGGCTGCCGGAAGGTTTGGTCCCTTTTTGCAGGGTCCCAAGACACGCCGGACCGTCGGACCGGTGTGGGAGAAAGTTTATCTTTTCATTGGTTTAATTTCGATTCGTTTGTCGTTTGTGGTGGCGGTGGCGGTGGTTTTGTCAGTTGCTGGTAATCGTTTGGATAAGGAAGAATTTATGGCACCCCGTGGCATGCGTGGTGGACGCCGTTTGGTGCGGATAGGGAAATGTGCGGTTAGATGCAAAAGGTACGGTACTTTACGAAGGGGGGGGGGGGGGAAGGTTCCGTTAGGTTGCAGGATGCAGTTATGCGAGCCGGGGTTTCTGTTTGAAATGGATGACATAAAGATTTCCGCTTTGATTAAAAAGAAAGTTTGTAAAACGGTGGTTTTGTTGTTCGCTGTTTGTTGTTAATTTTGAATCCTTTTTTAAAGATAGCTTACATCGATTGTACTGCTAGGTAATCGATAAAAATTGAACAAAATCCAGTGTTTTCGAGATCTTTCATTTTATGCTGAACATCTCCAAAGAAGTACCGACAAATAAGGAAAGATTTAAGCGGGTTTTGGTATGTGGTAAGAATGACACCGGACAATCAAAGCTAGAAATCCTTTTTGGATGGATATTGTAAAGCCAAATGATGCAAGTTAGAGCAAAGCTGAGATCTCTCTTGACATTGTAAAGGTGACAGTTTAGATAAAAAGGTTGAAATGCAACTAAAAACCGGCAAATATTTTCTAAATTGTCTTATTCGTACAGCGGCATCCAGTGATTGCATTACGAACTGTCAAAATAACCTGTCAAAGACTGTACACTTGCGAACACTGTTTGTTTATCTTCACTATCAATTTGTTAAATCATCTCAAGCTACAAAGTAACTCAGTTCCAAAGCCACACAAAATGCCTCTCTGTCTGCCTGGGGTTGCTTTTTTTGTGCAACATTGTATTCATTTCTTCAGGATAAGCTTCCTCTTCTCCAACGCCGTCACCAGCCGTTTTGGTTGCATGCACCACGCTTCATCACAATCCTCGCACTCCTGAGATGAGGTGCTTCGCTTCATCGCCTACCCAGAAAGACATCCCCTGGCAACGCGCTGCTGCTGCTGCTGCTGATGATGCCTGCTCCTGCTGCTCCACTCGATTCTACCCTTTCCGCCTGCCTTGGCGGCACCCTGCGCTCTTCGCACACTTGACGATGTAATCAGGCGTGCTCGAGGATGAAAAATCCTTTAATTTTCTTTTCTCCGCATACCGACGACCGCAGCACGCACAGTCGTCGTCGTTCGCTCCCTGCGGCTCTCGCTTCCTCATTTGTCAGTGCGCGATAGCAACGGTTGCGTACAGGGGTGGAAGAGTTTTTTTTTTGTTACTTGCGCTCCTCGGATGTGTTGCGGTTGTCATCATTCATCGGACGCATCGACGCATCACTAATTCATCAACCGGCCCCGTTTTACACGCCGAGCGTGTGCGGGGAAGAGCGCACCCAGGATGGATGGGTTGTACATTGGCCCATTTTTAAGATGATTTGCGCGAATTGCAATCAATGCGATGGAAAACAGGGGTGAGGGAAAACAAGTGCGGAGGGCTGTAGTGGGGAAAGGGTACAAGGATGAGGAGAGTATGTGATCAAGTGCATAGTTGGTAGGTTGGGCGCTGAAAAAAAGGGGTCGAGTCGAATAGCGTCAATTGATTTTGTCGATTGGAAATGTTAAACATTTCATGATAAATTATATTATTTATTTAACATAAGGTCTCATGGTCTTAACTCATTCTATCAACATTGCCTTTAACATTTCTCCACTAAAAAACGTGAAACAACGCATCCAAAAGCGGGGATTCTGCTTCGCAAGAATTTACCGAATTAAATTTACTCAACAAAGAGAATTTGCTACAGTTAATTTACACCCAAACACTCAGGAATCATACAATTCATGCTGGGAATTTTCGCCCCCAAAAAAACGACTCCCAAAAACATTCCCCACTCGCCGCACAAGATTAAGCGAATATTTTATCACACTTTATTGTGACTATGGTTATGGGAAGTGCTGCGCGAGCTGCGAGTTGGAAGCTTGGAACGGATTTGCTCGTGTAATCCCAACCAAACCCCAGCCATTCGCTCACAACGAGAGCAGCCACCGGGCGGCGGTTGTTTCGTAGCGAGGCGAAACAAGCCGCATTCAGCTGGAAGCGTTCTCGGCACTCTCGAACAGAGGATGCGCCCTTTTGAGCATAATTCAACCGTTTCCACACGGGAACTGGGAAGGAATGGTTGTGGTTTGCTGTACTGTAGCCGTGAAAAGAGTCGAGATTTCGAGCAGTGGCGCGTGTGGTAGGAGGATGGGTTTGATTAACTCTCTGAGAGTGGCACTACTTTTTGGCCAGTGAAAGAGGTAAGAAGTGGCTTTTAGCCATGCTAGAATTAAAACACCTTGCGAATGGGCACATGTGCAACGGCTGAGCCTGAAAATTCTGAAAAGAAAAGCGGCATTAGTTTGCAGCTACAATGTAAACACGGCGTATTACATTGACACGATGGAGTTTTCCATCCCCGCCCGAACGATCCCGGATGTAGGTTTATGGGCCGGACATTTACCAGGTGATCAGCAGCTCTTGACATCTGTCCCCCCCCAGCCAGATCAGATCGTTGTATAAATAGACGTTTATTACTCACTGTGAGACGGCCGTGCTCGTTCAACACCGTCCACCGTAGACACCTTATCCGTCACGATCTTTGCGACACTGCGATCGCTGCAACGGAAGGTGGTGGGGAACGATCCCCCACCTTCCCATACTGCACGCTACGCTAGGCATTAGATAATGTTCCTGCTTCGCCCTGCAACACCCAACACCCAACAGGCAGCACACTGTCTGGGACTATAAATAACTTCCACCCTAATCGGTGCTTGTAAACATCATAATTTAATATTCGGAAGTATCTTTTTCTTCGCCTACGCTCGCCCGCAGGCGTAAGAGGGGCAGGAAGAAAGAATTTATTTCCCCTCTCCCCCTTCAGCAAAGTTTAAAGCCTTTCGCGCCAGTGCCACCCTACTACCCGCCGACTACCGGCTTGGTTGTATGTCATCTACCGTGTCTTCAACCATCAGGCAAGCCATTTTTCATTGGACGTGATTTGTGAAACGCACTTTTTGCCCGAACTGAGCTCTTTTATTAGTGATTTTTCTTTCGCTTACAGTTTTGGAACGAACGGGAAGTGGCAAAAAGGAAAAGGGTAGGATTGGGGTTCTTGTTCTTCTGCTAAAGGAAGGAAGGTGAAATCCGATAAACCGACAAGAGCGGCTTGGGTGCGCCTTTTTTACGGCCAGCAGGTGCAAACAATGTTACGATGGTTAACAGATTTCTTATACTTATATGCTCGGTCACCCTTCCCCATATGCGCATTACTCTTTCAGAAGGGGGTCTTTTTTATGGCCTATTTGGTTCACTCTTTTTTCTTCTTCTGAAACCAATATAAGTTCCTTCCTTTTGAGGGATTTCCTTCCGTTTGGAACGTTATTGAGCTCTTAATCGGTGGAAGGTAATTTGTTCATTTTCTGCTGTTTAATTGTACGATCGTCCCGTGTACGAGGGGCGGTCCCGTGGTACAGTCGTCAACTCGTATGACGCAATAACATGCCCGTCATGAGTTCAAGCCTGGAATGGACCTTTTCCCCCCGTAGCAAGGATTTACTTGTCCGGCTGCGTGGTAATGAAACAAGTCTCGAAAGCCTGTATAGGCCGGCATGGCTTGTCCGTGTAGGACGTTACGCCAAATAGAAGAAGAAGAAGTTGTACGATCGTTCGATCGAGGCCCCAAGTAGAAAGATGTTTTTTAGATTTCCTTCTAATAATTGTAAAAAAAAACTCCAATTTTAGTTGCTCCTAAAGTGTATGCAATAACACATCTCGTAAAACATTTAAATCGAATTGACCTCGTCTGTGTGATTCCAATCGCAACTAAACTCGCCAAAAAAAATAGCTTTCTTTCCCTGCTTGGGCTGTATTTAGCCCTTTTCCAAGAATTGTTTCAACCCCAACATCGTTCGGATCCTTTCATGTCATGGTGCTGCACCTTGACCCTAAATGTGCCACCCTGCCCCACGCTGCACGCCTGTTCATGCTCCCTTTTTGTTGCCGATGGAGACCCCTCCAAAGACTCTCGATGGTGGAGTCACACCGACACCGACACACACATTCCCATATGTGATGCTTTTATGCCTTCTCGCCCGCGGGGCAGAGTATCGGGCTGAAGCCGTGGCAGCCAGAAGTCGCGCTACTTAAATTTAAATTAGGGTTAATGTAGTCAAAGGAAAAGGTTAATATTCTAAGCCAAGCGCAACGCTTACGGAACGTATGGAGCGTTTAATTAAGTTGGAGCTATTTTTAAGCGAAACAAAAAAGTGCGCTTAATGCTTTCCGTTTTTCGGGGTGTTGGAGTGTTGCATGGGAGTTTACCGTTCGGAAAGAAACCCTTTTTTTCATTACAAAATACATAAAAAGGTGTATTTTACAAATCACATAAAATTGGTTGATAAGTTTCCATTTTTTTTAAATAACAAAAATAATGCCCAACACTCTATTGTCGGTAGTCAACCCTTTTATGCTCGTCTTAAGACATTCACCCACAGGAAGCGACTGTACGTGTGGTGTAATTCAATACGACCAGTGTATCAATTTCTCTCCCAACATTACCAAACAATATGATTCATGTTTCCGAAACTTCTTCCCATTCACCTTCCCCATTTCGGTGCATAATTAGTGAAGGAAACACACACATCATATCATCAACAACATGTAGATAAAACACTCATTAATTGAGCGCACGAATGGCACACGCATCTAACGGACAATGTATGAGAAAGTTTCCCTCCGGCACAGCTGTTCGGCACACTCGTTTCGACCGATTAGCTCGCAAAAATCGCTCGCTAAGCTGAGCTTCAAAAGCCGGTCTCACAACGAAAGCGTAAGAAAGGCACACCATTGGCCCGGGTCCTTTCCCCATTTGCTGCTCCAAGCGGGGCCGATTTTAAGTGAGTTATTGTTGCTTAATTGATACGACGTGTAAATATAGAAATTATGTGTCGATTAACATCTCTCCGTGCGGTCCATTACACTGCCGATGGAAAATCACTAGACGACTGACTGGCGCAAGCGACGACGCTCGACGGGAACGTGGGACGAGATGGTCGATAAGGTGTCGCGTTTGAGCCATTCTTCGCATTCCAGCACACAACATGGCCACGCATGGTGGTTGCCACTAGCGAGGGAAATGGGGAAGCGATGATAATGAACAACGTTTTTTTGTTGTTTTATTCCGCTTCAAAAGCAAACTACTGGAGTTCCCATCCGTGTATCCGTGTTGGTGTGGTGCGCGCATTTCAACCATTCCAGTGAATGTGTGGGACACGTAAGTGCATCCTTTAAAGTAGCATCTCAACTCTCTCTATGGCAATGTCAAAGTAAGCTCCTAACCATTTCGTTTTGGGGGATAACAAATTATCCTACAATTCAATTAAGAACGCCACAACAATAATTGGATAACAACCTCCAAAACAATGAGTACTATCATCCCTCCCGGGAGGAGTTGCCGGAACAACTCAACTCAAGTTGCTAATTACAGCGCCAAACCTCAGCCTTTGGAACTAAGCTGCCCGCAAATGCTATCGAGATCCAGTGCCGACAAACGGTCAGCTACTCTCGAGCACCGAGTACCACTAAAAACATGGCTTCAGTTAGTTTGCTGGCAAGTAGGTACAGGATGGTCTCTCTAGCTCGCTCCCTCTCTCGCTCTGTGGTAAGGATCTGTTGCGTTGGTACGGACCGCAGACCACAAATCCACCATCAGGTTGGGTAATTAAGCGGAACATCACCGGATCACGGTGACCTTTCCCCAAGCGGAGAGTCGTCCTTTTCCGATACGAATCGGACCAACGGGCATTTGCGGCCAGCGGTAATTAGCTATCGATAGCGACAACGAAGCCGAACGCTTCAAGCACTAAAACCCCTCTTCCTGACCATCGTCCGACTGTGGTCGTGGTTGGTGGTTTCACTACTAAAACTCTAGTGCAATGGAGCTACACTTGGTTGGTTGGTTGGATGGGGTTGAATGTCCTGTGACGGTGTGTTGGCTCGATCGGGAGTACACATCGGAGCATCGTTGGAATGGAACATGATGCCCGTTAATAGTACAACCAAGCCGGGCTCCGCCCAGGAAGGAAGGGACTTGTTTGCCAACGGATTTTGTAATTTAGAAGGGTTTCTGTAGCTTCCACACGATTGAACTAACATTAGTTTGGAGATTGGTTCTGTGAAGTGATTTCTTTTATTTTTTCGATCCAAGAGCTGTTGGAATTAACGAGGAACTTAAAAAAATTAAGCGAATATAATTACCGAATAAATAAAACATAATAAAATAATATGTCACTAAAATGCATCAAAAAAGATCCTTCAAGCCTGAACTCAAACACAACCCCTCTTGGGGGGATACGGCACGAATCCTTGCAACTATATTTTTCCGCTCGTCAAATCAATCGTCCCACGGGACTACAGCCAGGAGTCGGTTTCCCATTGTGCACTGAGACTCATCATCATCATCATCATCATCGTCATCATCTTTATCATCATGCTCGTTGCTATGAATGTCATCAACCATTCGCATCACTGTCCCACTCCACTCGGCGCGTCATAGCACAGGCCACGAATCCGAAATTGCGTCTCCACTTCCACTCCATTATGTCCCCAGGGAACGCCCCGGTGGGCCGGTGTGGACGACCGAACCATGGCAATCCTGTGTCCTTTGGCCATTGTATAAGCGAGGGCTTAGCGGACCGAAACCCCTCGTTGTGATTGTGTTGAGCGCTTTGGTTCGGATTTATCGTATGTATCAGGCTAGGATCCTGATCTCATCGCAGGTTCGTGCAATAGGTTTGCCAATCGATTCCAAACGCGCAATCCCAACGAGCGTTGCGTTCGCGGGGAAATGATGTATTGTGATGTAGCCAATTGTTGGCGTTGTTTGGCGGCTTTGGTTGTGGTGAGGCAGAAACGCACATCAATCTTGAAAAGATATAAATATAAATGAAAAAAAAAGCGGAAGGTTGTGTGGTTGCGTCTGGTACGGGCTGCAGATTAGAAAGAAACCTTTTCTTTCGCGAAACAAACAAAAAAACGAGTAATCAAGAAAGGAAAGGCAATTAAAACGTTGTCGATAGCTGCGCTAAATTTAACCACCCTTTCAAGTGCAATTCCCCTCTTTACCCATCCCCTTGATCCGATCAGCTCCATCGTTTTTGAAGGCTTTAAATCAATCGCACCCGACACTTGAGCGCTGCTGCATTCCGTACGGTACATTCGAAATGGTTCGAAAAGGCCTTACCATTTCGCCCGAAGGCCTTAGGCAGGGGGAATGCCTTCGCTATAAATATGACCCTTTCCATCAGGACGGATCGTGGTGCAGGAAGACGGATCCAACCTGTCTGGCTTAGCTGCCGCCATCGCCGCCAGTGCCTCAAGAACGCAAACGCACAAATTCCACATTTTTGGCATTCTTGCGCCACTCTCGAACACGCGAAACAAGTGCCTCTATGTGTGTTTGTGTGTGTGTATGTATCTATACGCACCGTCCCGACCCAAACACACCCATCTTATCCAATTCCATTTTTAGACACCTTCCAATATAGCGGCTTTTCGCGTACCGTTTCGATACGGAACCGCCAAGGGTTTGGTGTGAATCATGCACGCAAATCGATCGCCGTTTAGCAGCTTGGTGGAAAGAATTTGCAGCATCAGCCAGTGCTTGAGAGGCTACTTGGCGGAAAGGTGTTTGAATTGGGTGTGTAACGGGTGCCCTTTCGGCAGTTGTTTTAAAGGGCGAATGTGTGTGTGTGTGTGTGTGTTTGTGCTGTTGTTGTTGTAGCGGTCGAGTTCGATCACTCGATGAGTGATTTGTTTCCACTTTTGGCAATTGGCTCTCGCTGCCGTACACTTGGGTTGAGCGGAGACGGCTTAGAGAGAGGTGAAGCAATGTTAAGAGCGAGCACGTGAACACTTGAAGTGAATGAGTGAATCAAACACGATTTCGCTTTGTGATGATGCAAAATAAGAATACGACGGATGTAAAGAACACACTTTGCAGTCAAATTTACTACAAATACTATTTTGTTACTAACTATTTGTCATATCACAAACAAACGCTTGCTTGCTCCTTTTTCCAACAGATGTCGCTGTAGTAAAGTGATCGAAACAAGGCTGTTTAACTCTACTAAAGCATCTTAAATCACTAACGTAAGTATGCTTCTTCCATTCTGTCATAACTAATCTCTCGCTCTCTCTCTCTCTCCCTCTCTCTCTCTCTCTCTCTCCCTCTCTCTCTTTTTCTTTATGCCTTTCACTTCTTTCGCTAGCTTGCAGAAAAAGGTGATCGCTTGTCCCAATTTGCCAGAAACGTCATTCAATTGGCAGATGGTCCCCAACACGAGCAGCTGAAGACACCCATGAAGTGTGTACGGTTCCAACCCACCTGGCACTACTACGCGGTCATAGTCATGTCTACTCCCGTTGCGTAATGTAAAAGATGAAATTACCTGTACCCCGAGGTCCGTTCTAACCGTAAATTAGACCCCATTAACATTACCGACCGAGCGGTGCATATTTCCACCCAACCCTGTGCAGCGCTTCTGTGCCGAACGCTCTTGCAATGTGCGCATCTACCAGAGGACACTGTCACACACACACACACACACACACACCCGGTCATAACCTGCACATAACTCGGCACGATTTATGTTTGGCCGTGTACGCGGCGTTAAAGATGCCGCGCGGGTGACACTTTTTCCTCGCGATGGTCGCTGCGGTGGGTAGCGCCGAAGTACGGTAGCTTCACTTTTCATTTGAAAGGGCGAGATGGAGGGGCGCAAGACCATTAGCTCCCAACGGAACCGATTGAACTGGCCATTCGAGGGGCGGTGGGGGATAAGGAACTGATGCGCGCGCTTGTTTGCGTACGGCGTTACGGTGTGGATGGTGCGCAAACGATCGTTGCTACCGGGTCGCCCCCAAGGGGTCGGCGGCAAGCTGATGGACTCTGTCTATGAGGAGTTGGAGCCTGGGGGGTGGAAGGGAAAATTGGTAGCGATGCCGCGATTTGTTACACTCACTAACAGGTAAACAACTCAAAGCGAACGGTGACTAATCGGGCGTGCGGGTTGGCTGGTTGACGGTTTTCACTGAAGCAATCGTTAAAGTTATGAGAAATACTAAGTTGTTTTTATGTGCAGTTTTGCTCTGAGCTGTTCGGGCTTGGAGACATTAGAGAGGAAAGAAAAATAGAGGAATTTATGGCGAAAAGCATAAAGACGGAAATATACAATCTTGATCCTGAGCTATCGTAGAACTGCTCTCAGCTTCTCCGATTCACACGACTATTAGCGTTAAACTTAGATGTATTGCAAATATTTATTTTGAAAAAAGTTCTCCATAAAGAACGATTGTCCCTGCAAGCACAATCATAGCTCCACCGAACGCACAACCCATTCAATTAGCATCCGAACGATAATGAGTTACGCTAGCGGAGATTCGCATCTCGATGCATCTCAGCATGCGTACTGTTGGCGACAAAAACCCCGCTCCACAAGGACAAATAAACTCGACCGGAGCACATTTCTACACACAGTTACCTTCGTACAGCGTGAGATTTTCACCAGGAGTTGTGATCCATCAGCCTAAACTTGCGGCCACTTTCACATGGGATGGGCGTTCTGGTTCCCTTCCAAGCGCCAGACTCCTACAGCTATTTTCTCACACGCCACCATGGCAACGCGAACGCGAATCCGCTGAAGGTTATTTCCGCAAACAGGGGTAGCAGGATGTGAGCTGGCGGTTAATTGTCACAGTTCTCAGCTGCCTCTACAGTAGCGGTAGTGTGCATTAGTGGGTTGCGAACACGAATGCTACCGACTGTGACTATTTTTTGTTGTGTGCCGTTCTTCATCTTCATTCAAACAAAAGCGGAACGAACGCCGCTTCTGCTGTGAGACAGGCGAGCGATAGTGATCTAATTGGGTGGTTGATATGTAGTTGTCGTCCGTTGCATGGAAGAAAGCATTTCCACTGCCCCCGGGGAAGCTAAGGGTGGGGGGTTCGAGCTAATGGTTGGTCCGTTGCAAAAACGATTCGTTGTCACTCGGTTAGTGGGTCACATGTGCCATCGTCTTCTAATATGCATTCAGCCGGGCGAGGGTGAATGTGTACTGTGAGAGGAAAACTCTTATCGTGATTGTGTACAAGCTTGTACAATTTTAAAGTGTTTAATTTTCCCATCTTTTTAGGGCATTTTGCTGGTGAAACAACTTTAACATTCGTCGCTTAAAAAATGTAACTCGCGAACCGTGCCGAAAGGTGTCGCATAAATATCACCTGGCCGTTTCGGAATGCGTATTTTTTTCTTTCTGCCCTGTTCTTTCCGCTACACGGCATGTCCTTTGCCATGTTTGCTCTCTGCCCGACCCCATGAGGTCGAATGATCAGCACGTCCAGCGGCAGAATGAAAAACCGTCCGGCCGCTCAGCGAAGGGAAATGGCGGGGATGGCAGCGCAGGTGAAAGATGATGAACGTTACTCACTCCCCCACACGCGTGCTATCATTTGCACTTTCATAAATCATTTTTACTGCGCCCTGCTCCCCCTTTCCCCCCTGGACTGTACTCTCATCCTGCATCTCGAGCTTTTGCTTTCGCCCGCCGCTGCTCGAACGAAGGTGGACTCTTTTTCCCGCTCGTTTTGCTCGTTCAGTTCTCGGAAATTGCCACCAATCCATCTCGCTTTCCCACGCAACGTGCACGCTCTCCATCTCTTTCACCCTTTCTCTCACTCTCTCTCTCTCTCTCTCACACACACACACACACACACAATTACAGGCATCTCTTATCAGCGAAGAAAATCGGCGCGAAAAGATGAAGAGCGAGTGCCAGCGCGAGCTGGTGAGAAAAGCGCCCCCTTTTCGAGCACCGTGCAAAGAGGGCTGGGAAAAGCTTCCCCGGTAAAAGGCTTTCAGCACCCTTTCGCCCTGTCCCCCAGCATTCTGCCGGCTCCGTGTGCGGGATTGATGGATGATGACGTTAGCCCCGGGGTTGGAGTAGCTCTACATCATCGAGAATGGATTTTCACTACCACGCTGCTGCCTGCCGGTGCGCCGTTTCCGTTACATCGTCAGGGTTGGCCCCGGGGGCGACACCGGGACCTCTACCAGAACCCGAACTCTACGCGGTACATGGGCGATCAGCATCAGCTGTCTCTCTTGCTCTAAGCTCCCCAGAGTTCCCTTGCGGTGGATACTAATACTAATTTCCACCAATGGGAATAGATCGTGGCAGCGGATGCGAACGGGTGGGTTCTGATAAGGCAACGGGACAAAATGGGAAGCAAGTGTATTGCTTTTCTTGTTTATCATTTATCTTTGGCGCAGCTTGCATATTACTCTTTTTTCCCCCTCTCTGTAAGCTTGCAAGAATCCTTCGCCGCGCTAGAACGGGACAAACTTAAGCTGCTCCATCGCTTCCGCTTTGTTCTTGCCGTGCTGTGTGCAAAAGAAAGAGGACCGTCCGCCCGAAGGATTCTTTATCATGTGGCCCCTCTCGGCAGTCTTCCTTCTCCTCGTCCTCCTCCGCTTCCGCGTCCTCCGCCTCGACTAGTTAACTGGGTCGCGTTCCGGCGGTCGTTCGGTTCGTGCCACTTTGCCCAACCCAACTAAACTGCCAAACCCGACCCGACCCGAACCGAACCGAACGACCCGAGGTGAAGGAATGTGTTCAAAGCCCAGGGAGGCCCAGAAGGGTGCCAAAGTTGGACGGAACCTAGCTGCAAAAAGTGACAGGCCAAGCCAGGCCAAGCCATGGCAACCCCGCAAAGGCTTAAGGCGTTGGGCGATGGTTTCCTCGCTAGCCACACACACATACAAAGAGCAGAGGACCAGGACACCATTAAGCTTTTAAGCTGCAAGCATCCTTGTGTGTTTTTTTGTCCTACACCCACTGGGCGTGATTTCCTTTCCAAAGAAAAGGGAGAAATAGGAAGAAGTTTAGAAACCACCGATGGCGGGAAGTGGAGGATATTAAAGGAGAAAGGAAGAGCTTTGAAATGACACACCATTACTTGGAAAGTTCGTCTAACTTGTGCGGGCGGGCGGTTTCCAGGATGAGGCTCGCTTCTCGGAGACCACCAATCGATACTTGTTGGAAAAGTTTCGCAAGCTCCCCTTTTTGCAACCCTCGTTCCTGGGAAGGATATTTTCTTTATTTAGTTTGTCGTCTCCCATTTTCCTACTGCCTTGAAGCGTTACATGGCGTTGCCAGTTAGAAGTAGTAAACGAGCGTGTTTAAAACCGGTAATCGAATGCCAACGCCCATACGTTTGTTGCTATTTAAGGAAACATTGCAATGCATGGTGAAAGATGTTCAAAATTTGCGCTTATATAGGTTGAATGAGCCTTAGCACACTCTGGAAATGTTTATAATTGTTTGTTGAAAGTTATGATTTTATAAGTTTTCCATGTAGTTGCTAGAAATTATGTATTGAAACATACATAAACCGATCTGTTCATAGGTAGATATACTTATAGAGCAAATTCTACCATTTTGTACTGTTGGTAAGATGATGAACAATACTTCTTCTAAGACATATACAAAACATGATAAAATATATCGAAGAACATTATGACAATTTAAAAACAATGAAAACTATGAAGCTCATTAAGGAAATGGAAAACAATATATACTAAATGAAATATAAATGTAAAACTTTCAACACATTCAAAAATAAAACAAACTAATAGGTTAAAAGCTGTAAATAACTAACGAAAGAAATGCTGAGGAAAGATTAAACGACTTTAAAGAAAATTGATATGAATTTTTTACAAATTTAAACACAAAACTATAATCATCAAGAACTGGCATGTAAAAGTAGTAAAGAAAAAAAGAAAAGAACTGATGGAGAAACACCAGAAACCTTTAAAGAAAATGGAATATTCCCAACAATTGCGACGCCTTTCCAAAACCCGAAGCCAGTTTAAGTCGATCGATCGAATAGGGTTGTAATCTACCGATATCTGTACCGAAGTATTCCTTTCTTTTGACTCGGAATAGAAAGGATCTGGTAGAAAGTACACTTTTCTTTTACTTCCACAGAGATCAGCAAAATAAATGAAAAAAAAGACAACGACAGCGAGAAAAACTCGTACATAAAAAAGCTTCAGCACTTGAGCTGCTGTTGAGTGTGTGTGTGTTTGTCGTTCTTATTTACTACCTTTCGATACCATCTCCCCCCACACCCCTTTCGGCGACTCCTTTCGTTCAACCAAACAGAGCCGATCCGCCACGCTCCACTGTGAAACGCCTCCACCACGATGGCTCCACGACCTGCCCTGGCAAAGTATACACACGGGTCTTTCGATTTTTGCTCGAGCTGCAGCAGCAGCAGCAGCAGCCAACGAGCCGCACGATGATGTCACCCTATTCGCCCCCGGGAGGCCAAAGGAGGACCCACCCCGGTCTGACTCCTCCGACCAGCCTGCCCCCGGGTTCGTGAGGACTCGGTCTTTTCTGCTCCGATTGAACTCCACCTTCGCGATTCACCTTCCTATCTTGCTTTTCCCTTCCCAGCACAGTCTTTCAAGCCCTTCCCCTACGTTCTACCCACAAACGCTACTCGCAGCTGTGTGCGTGCTATGTTGTGAGCCGTTTTAGATGTGTTTGTGTGTGTATATATAAGAAAGTATATACAGCACCTTCTTTTCCTTTTCCTTCCCTACACAGGGGCCGCGTGTCGTGGTGGTAATTCGTTTCGTGAACCTGCGGCGCCATCTTAGCTTCACGATTACAAAAAAAAACGACTAAGAAAGAAACACCCCCCCCCCCCCCCAAACCCCTCTCATTCGTACCTGTGTTGGAGTGTATGTATATATACTGGATAGTATTGGAATTAAAAGGAAAGCAAAAAAAAGAAACAACCCCCACGAAAGACAGTTAACTTTCCTCACCCTTGGCATGGGAAGGAGCACATACACCTGTCGTTTCGTAGTGTAGCGCTTCCCGTGAGTGTGCGTAAGAGTGAACAAATCGAGAGAGAGAGAGCGAGAGAGAGAGAGCGAGCGAGAGAGCGAGAAAAACGAGCATAAATGTCATTCAAATGGCGGCCGTACCAGGAAAGGGCAAGAGCGTTGCCAAGGGAAACTTACCAGCGACTACTAAACGGTTACCCAACCCAACCGTCGAACGTTGGTTGCTAGTAGAAGGCACACACACACACATATGCTCCACTTTGAAACCGTTTGCATCCATCGGATTGGTTTCGAAATTAAGTGAGAAAAGAACCGACCGGTGTCGGTCGACTTCGATATCGTGTGCGTGTGCGGGTTCGTGTGGTGTTGTGTCGTTGGTGCGAACGGTGCAGCAGTTGGAAGAACAAAGAGAGATAAAATTCACGCGCGCATGTCAAAAGGTCAGACATTGCCACCCATTTCGGGGCAGGAGCTTTGCTCGACCGTGGGGAAGGTGTTTGTGTGGGCCGCCTCTCTCACTCTCTCACTTACTCTCTCTCTCTCTCTCTCTCGCTCTCTCTGTCTCTGCTGCACAGTGGCGGAATCGGGAGGATTTTCCACTTCAGGCTGCTCCAAGTCTTCCAGCGGGTAGAGTTAGTGTACCCCCCCTTTAGTTGTTTTTCCTTCGCTGGATAGCAGCATGCCTGCACAAAGGGCGACATTTTTCACGCCACGATTAGACGCCACAGAAATGGTGCGCTTTCACGAAAGTACATCCATTTTCCCGGATGCTTTATGCCGTTATGCTCCACAGTCGATGCGATGGGGCGGATCCGGGTGGGGATTATTTCGATTTGTGAAAGGTTTATTGATGTTTTTAGCTTTATGTTTCCGCGCCTGGATCGGTACGGCACTGGTGTTTTTTTTTCGTAATCGATTCAATGTTTGGCTGCAGAGTGCATTACATGGGCGGTTTTGTATCTGCTCCATAAATCAGGTTTATGTTAATTTTCCGAGTAATGTGTTTCATCTCGATTGGCACGGAGTACACTTTCGGTGTTGCATTCTAACAAGTAATGTAAAGCCATCACAGTGTTACATTTACTACAAAGGTTAATTCTGTGAAATAGATCTGAAGTCTGCGTCTAGGAAAACTTGGTGTAAAGGTGCCCAAAAGCGGACTTATTGATCAAATTTATGGAAACATCAATTGGTAGATGAATATAAAGCTTTTCTTCATTTTAGTACATTATTATTACATTTAAATGTATTTTTCCAACTAATCAATACACAACCCTCCTCCCACAAAGTTATGCAGAGATCTGTACCCATTCGGATCATGTTTTGAGTAAAACTAGGGCACAGAAAACGAGCTCTTTGAATAAGTGCTATGTAGACATAGATTAAGGTATAGCTCCGACGAATATCAATAGACGAATATCAATAATTTGAATAATCAATCAATCAATCAATAGATAGTCGGGCTGTAACCTGTAGTAGTGGGGCTTGGCTTTCAGTGACTTATAGATTTTATCCATAACATGATAGGGCACAAGTTCTACCGTATGTGGGGGCACGGTCCATTCGCGCCTTGAACCCGTGACGGGCATGTCTTTAAGTCGTTCGAGTTGACTACTATACTGCGAGACCGACCAGAAATAACTGATAGTAATTAATATCAATTACATAACTTCAAACAGATTTTTATTCTTTTTTAATACATAAAGTAAGACAATTTTATCAAATTTACTTTAAATAATTGAAGCTCATAAAACTTAATAACACTCCGGAAGCATCCGCCTTGTCAAACTCTTAGCACATTAGCATATCTCCTCACCCTCGCGGCTCGTCCAAGACCATGACCAGCTTTAATTTCTAACCATAAAGTGCCATTTATTGCCCGCGCCATTGGTCGGCATAAATTAGCACCGATTCAGGCATTCCTCCATCCACGAGCGTGGTCGCGCCTTGAAGGCAAACGAATTGTCTTTCGCTCAATAGATTCAATCGATTACAAATGATTTCATTTTCTCGCACAGTACACCTGAACTGCCTGACGTAAGCAGTGAACTCCCCACACACACATACACACACACACATACACACACACACCGACACCGATTACGGGCTGATTAATCCGCATTGTCAAAGTGCATCGTGCGTTTTTCGTCTAGTTTTGTCTTGTCCACCCCTCTCGGACGGTGTGTGATGAGCTGTCCACGTGCATGTAAATAATAAAAAAAACCTTCGCCCGGTAGCCGTGCGTCGTCAGCCACGCTGCTCATTAACAGTGCGCCAACCGAAGGGACCTTCACCAGCGTTAGCGCTAGGTGTTAATTAAACGAAATGCGCAAACGCACCACATACGCTCGCGCACACAGGGCAGTCGCAAATGTGTGCGCGCATCAACAGTGGCCGTGTTTGTTTGTTTCCAATCGAATGATTTATTCCTGCCAATTCGTCTTGCGCATTTTGCGCGCACGCTGCTGGCGGTGTGTATCGTGACAATTGGTGGTATGGTGAACGGTGGAAGGCAGGAGGATGCTTGCCTGTGCGCGACGATAATTTCTCACGAGGTCCACCCCTCCCCCCCCCTCTCCGCAACTCCAGAACCCATCAGACGCAGATCAGCAGCAATAAGAGAAACTCGGTGGAAGAACAATAGTACTGCCGTAGTACATTTGCTTGCCGGATGGCGCCATCCCATGGAAGAAAAAGTGCGCAAACACACACACACACACACACACACACACACATACACACACTATCGTCACTTCACCGTCTTCCAGCACGTTCCATGGGCCAATCGAGCCGGACCGGAGGCAATTGTTTTCGCCCATGCCTGGCTGACGCTCACTACGGACGACAAATGTCGGAAATGATAACGTACGTCAACATCGTTGATTGATGCCACCAGGGAAAGGATGGTGGTTGGCGAGGGAGCAGGAGAGTGTGTGTGTGTGTATGAGAGTGACTCGTGTGTTCCCGTCACTATTTGCATTCTATTGATTTAATGGCCATTTTGATTTGAGCTGATCGTCATGCAAACTGTCTGCCGCGCGAGCGACTGGTCTCATCGGTTAGAAGAATGTGAGGTATAAGTAAGTCCCAGTAATGGGTTCTTCGTAAATGTTTTATAAAAAAATTGGTTTAATTCTAAATGAGAATTAATATTTTCTTATGTACCATCATTCATATTCACCTAAAGCACAATAGAAATCGAAAGGAAATTTGCAAGAATCACGGTAAATAGGTTGTACTTACAAGTTGCACGCATGCACTGGCCACAAAGCAACCCATGAGAATGGGTCAAACGAACGTCAACAACACCGGCCTTACCGACTATGCCGCAGTATGTCATCACGTTTATCTCCTTAGCCCCATCTGATCAGCATCATCAACAGCCGTCTTTCGGCCCAGTGAGTGAACACACTATCACACTATCATCAGCAAATCATCATCATCGTCGTCGTCGTTGCACGAACATTGTTGTATACGGGACGCGCTCCTATCGCCCTACTCAGCCAGTCACCCAGCCTACTGTGCTGCACACTCAGTTGGTGACGCATTTTCTAGGTCATTTCAATTAAAAGCCCCCCTCTCTCCCCAGCCGTTCGGACTTGATCACAGAATCAAGTCGGTATCAAGCGGGAAACTTTAGATTTCTTCATTTTCCAAAGCGAATTGGCTCAGCTCGACCAAAAAAATTGTACCAGAGAAAAGATATTTTGCTGTAAAATGTAATACGCTTTGCCAACGCACACAGCCGCACAACCTTTCACCCACCCCCGTGTCGCAGTTGTTTGGTAATGGTAGACATTTCAACAGTCCGCAAAAATCCGTTCCGTCTGTCCGACTTAGACACGACCACGGCCAGATTAGACGCCACAGTCGCAGTCGTAAGTTTTCCGGCCTGGTTAAATATCGTTTACACTTTCACAGGCCCCCGACGCCGCACTCGGGAGCACATCGCCCACACGCCCACCCAATGGCCCCGGAGGTTTTGAAGCAGTTTTGTCCGATGTCACTCGAGGTCAGCAGACGGCAGCCGTTCACGAATACGGCGAGAGCAACGATGACCACACAGGAAAGGGGTAAAATGTGCTGCCCATTACGTTCTGGGTGGGGAGGTAGTGGTCACTGTCTAGAATTCCCCACCATCACACACACACACACACTCACACACACGCCTTATCAGTTTCCCAGGATCCTTCGGTTCGATTGCGCACGACCTTATCGCCAAAAACCCACCCTTGGCAGGCCCGTGTGCCTTACGCCTTTGTTATAAATTAGAGGTTTTTGTTATTACTTTTTACCCTGTGTACTCCCTAATGTTTGTGTGTGTGTGTGTGTGTATGTGTCCCACTCCCTCCACACCCCACGTTGACCGTGATTCGGAAGGAGAAGGAGCAAAAAAAAAACCAGCCGACCGCAGTTGTTTTAAAGATTTCGCTGGCCGGTTTGATTGTTTTCCGCCCATCCGTGGCCATTATTATCAGTGCGCCCGTGTGCGCTTCTCTTCACTCGGTCAGCGTATTGTTCTCTCTTACCTCCTCTCTCTCTCTCTCTCTCCCTCCTTTTAAGAGACCATGATGGTCAACCATCTTTCGCGCTGGTCCAACAACAAAAAAGAACATGGAGTACGTACCCCTTATCACGAACGGCCGCGGGGCTGCTGATACGCTTTGCGAGGTGATACTTGCCGTGGAATAGTGCCGTGGAATAGCGCTGCCACCGTGCTGCTTGTCGAATCCACGACCCCGAGGCGTGAATGTGTCAGCAATATAGCGGCGAAGAACGGCGTCCGATAATTCGTTGGCTTAATGTATGTTTTGTTGGTTATTATTATTTTTTCTTTTTTCATTATGTTTAATGAACTACCTTTAGTCGAGCATGAAAATGTGAGTGTGTGTGTGTGTGATTTTTTTTTTGGTTCAATTCGTTTGCTCCATTGCGTAAAGCACATTAATGACAGTGTAAGTCGAGCAAGAAAGGGCAGAGGGGTTATTTTTAGCGATGAAGTAATGTCCAGCTTACTACCGCCGCTCCAAACCCCGGTCCAAACTGGCTTATCAAAAGCACTATCGATTTGTCGAGCGCTCACAAACGTGTTATATCGGTCACGAGCTTCGTTTTGAGCGGGGCGAAAAAAAGCCCCCTCTTTCGAAAAAAGACACCCCAAAGACCTATTTCGTTCAAACAGCGAAATTGAAATTGAAAAATAGTAAGAAAAAAAAACACAAAAATGCAAAAGTACTCGTGGACTAACAACGCCAAAACAAAGGCGCGAACATTTGGCCCAAAAAGTCGGCTCTCCCCCCTTTCTAGCCTGTGTGCGTGTGTCGCCATTTTCAAAAAACGGGTGTTTTTCACTCCCATAAAACACTCCGTTGCCCGGTCAACGGATAATCTGGTCGTTTTGCGGAACCGGAAATGCTAGGAAATTGCAAACAAAACCCCCCAAATTCTCTCTTGGCGAAAAAAAAAAGAGTGTAGAAACAAGTTTAAATACGGCATCATCATCATCATCATCATCATCATCGGCAAAAGGGTTGAAAGCGACACAGAACCCCGAACAAATTCGAATAACACTCTCCAAATACCACCACCACGCGTTGATGATGTTGATGATGGTGACGATGATGGAAAGCGCTTTGTTTGGATGCGACGTGCTGACGAGCACTCCACCGTTGACCGGATAATCGAAGAAGGCCACGCGGTGCACACTGCACACTCACATATCAAAACACGCATCACTGGATAGCAGAGGGTAGAGGGAGGGTGAGAGCGGCGAAGGGGTTGTCGCTTGGGGAAGCAAAAATTCCATCACCTGCCATCAACGGATGGCAAAATTAAATCCAAAAAGCCCATCCCATCCCGTTCGGAAAAGAAAACTGCCCCAGCGCAAACGGTATAAATCACACATGCGTGCTGGGTTTGCTGGGCAAAAGGGAAAAACGAAGGGTTTTGCTGCTCCCCAGTGCCTGCGGCAGGATTTCCATTTCCTTGTCCGTTTTCCGTGATGACGAAAATACAAAAAAAGGAAATCATAGCCATTCCGCCATTGACCGTTGAGGCGAGCGTACTAAAAATGCTTGTACAAGGAGGGGGAGCGTTGGAGTAGCGAGGAACAGGATAAGCCACGGATACGTCCGAATGCGCCATGATGGACAGCATCGGTAGACCCTTGGGTGGTGGGGGTGGGCAAAATGGAGCCGGGGGAGAGTTCACAAAACCCCAAGCTGGACCCCGAGGACCTCGACGACCAGCGAACAGCGGCCTTTGCCAGGACACGTACACACACACACACACACACACACACAAGCAGTGGTAAAAAAATATGCTCGGAAAAACGGGGCCCCAACGGAGGAGCGCACGATGAAAAACGCGGCCCGATTTTCCCATCGTTATAGTGTGCGGTGAGGAGAAAACAACAGGGTGACTCTGTCACGTCTAATTCGATTTGTGGCCTCTCGCTGCTCTCTCGCTCTCGTGCTCTCGCACCCCTACGGCTCAATCCCCACTCCACAAGCGCACTTTTCCCCGTCGGAATGTAAGCAAACCCGCATGTAAGCAGAAGGGTGCGCCTGCGAGTGAGAGAGTGAAACAGCGCTACAGAGCAGCAACCATTTTCATCTCGCTCCCGTCCAACGCTCTACGTGCACGGTACTGCTACGGGCGTGGTTCCAAGCACACAGCACAGCGCACTCACTCTCTCTTACCTGCTCTCTCTCACGCAAAACACGCACACACTCACAAACACACACACGCGCTGTACTGCTCTTTCACCCCTGTGTCGGGCAACGCTGGGTGGCCGCAGCAGACGCAGGGTTTCGGGTTTTCGGAGGGTTGCGAACTTGCTGAACTCAACCCTGAGCACCACCACCACCACCGCTGCGCTCAGCAGTCTTTACCTTCCCCAGGCCGCACACACGAGAACCAGCAGCAGCAGTTCGATCCGGTTGGCTGCTGCTGCTGCTGCTGCTGCTGCTACTGCAGGGCGAGTGAGCGAACGAGACGGGCGCGAGCGAGCGAGACAGACGGCTGGTGCGGCCCAAAACAATGTGGTGGGGTCGAGCTCTGCCTGATCATCGCGGTCGGGTCGGGTCGCGCCAAGCATCACAAGTTCGACTCGGGAAGTCCTTCTGGTCAGGCGTGTTGCGCGTTCCCGGCTCTGTGCGCTCTCTCTCCGTAACGCGTGTGCGTAACGTGTCTGTTGTTGCGGGCGCATCGTGAAACGTGTCCGCTTCCTGATAGTGCAAAATCAGCCACGATAACACACCGGCAGCGTGAATGTGTGCGCGTGTGTATGTGCATTACCTGCTCCAAAAAGCCGTCGCGTTCCGTGTGTCCTCCCCGGTGGTGGCGGTCTTTGATTTCACGAACGGATACAAACGTGCGTTTGAGTGATTGTGTTTATCTTTTTGAGAAAATATATAAAAAAAATCGTGTTTGGGTTAAGATTTTACAAACCGAATCATCAAAAAGTGACCGCCACGAAAACCAACACGAAAATAAGTGATCAAGCTTTCCGCACGCGCGCCGCGATCGATCGTACGCAGCGACGGTTTCGGTAAAAGGATAACGATTAACGCGCGCTGTCACGTGTTTCAACAACAACAACAACAAGAAAGGGTTCGCGCGTTTTAGTGCGTATTTTGTTTGCGTTTTTTTTTTTTTAATTTATTTTGCGTCCCTTTTACGTTGATACGTGAACGTGGTTGTTTTGATGTGCGTGTGAAGCGTGTTTTGGTCGCCCGAAAGCTGTGTGTTCGAATTGATTTGATTTGATAATACAAGAAAACAAGAAAATTCCTATGCAAGAAAGAAGACGCGCTAGGTGCTTTTGAGCAAGAAAAAGGCACTTTTCGCTCGCGTGTTTTGACAATAAGCAGAAACAACAAAGTGGGAAAAATCAATTACCCCCCCCCTCCGCTCCTGCTGCGGAAAGTCAAAGTGTGTGATTTGTGCAACCGGTCGATACCGCGTCTGGTGCTAATGTGGTGCGACGATCCGATCCGCTAAGAAAAAGATATTCCCTGTGCGTCCCACAGAAAGCCCACCCAGACAACCGCAAACCCCTAAACCTCCCGCCGCCGGTTTCGCGTTGCCCCGGGGTTGCACAGAAAGGCGGACAAAATTTTCCTCGATAGCGTCGGCCCCGACTGTGGGGCCAAAACCGGAAGCAATATTCTGGCACACAACACCCTCAGCATGTACGGCGGTGGCGTACTGTGCCCGTCGCCCTCGACGGCGACGGGTTTCTACAACCCGCGCGGCCAGGGCTCGGAGATCGGTGCGCTCGAGCTGGGGTTCCCGCGGGGGATGGCGCTGGTGCCGCCGCCACCGCACGGGGCCTGGCGCGATCCGAGCTCGCTGACCGGTACCCACCTGCCCGTGTCGTCCAGTACGGCGTCGGCCGCCGGCGACGACATCACCACACTGGGCAGCCAGGGCGGCGGGCCCGGGCCCGGCCAGACCGGATCGGTGGTCGTGCCCGGCATGCAGACGTCCTCCTCCTCGTCGAGCGGTGGCGGCGCGCAGGACAAGAAGGACTTTATATCGTCCTCGTCGGGGGGCTCCTCGATCGGCAGTGTCGGCCAGCATCCGGGGGCCGGCTCGGTCGGGCAGGGGAACACGATCGAGAAGAAGGAGTTCCTGTCGCTGCAGCAAAGCACCACGCCCGGTTCGCAGAGCATGAACTCGCAGAACGGGCAGGACCTGAAGAACCAGAACATCGAGTGCGTCGTCTGCGGGGACAAGAGCTCCGGCAAACACTACGGACAGTTTACGTGTGAAGGTAAGTGTTTGTGTGTGTGCAAGGATAGAACATCATGTGGAAGTGTGTTGACACGTTTATTTAGTGCTTATTAAGCTTATCGATCGGGTCAGCAAGAGATAACACAGCCCGAATGTATGCAATCGGTTGTGATTTTAAGCATTTCCAGCCTTATTAACTGTGATTCATCACTGCAAGTGTGTGAAGAGGTTGCAAAGCTGACCTCTGAAACAGGTCCAGAGCCCAAAACAAGACATTTGTTAACTCTCGAACGCAATGTCAACAACAGCCTTTTATTTTTGGACAACATTCCAGTCTTGGGAACGCATCCGTGGGAAATTTTCCTTCTTCACAGACACACACACACACACACGCCCCGTGTCGAAGTTATTCTCGCGAGTGTGTTTTACAAGTTTTATGACCCTCTCTTTGTCTCTTCCCTTCTCGCCCTTTATCCCTTGCCATCGCGTTCACCATTCATTTGCAAAGACATAATTGCTTCATTCGTGCAGTTACGTACTTTCTCGACCACCAGCCCTGTCCCTCTCCCACTGGACATCAAAACCACCATTGATGCAGTGCCGTGTTGCTTGCTCTAACGGACACACTTTATAAAATTATGATTATTGTGGGATATTCTGTCGCTTGCCTGAGCGCCACAGAACGCCATCACGAACTGCTGCTGCTGCTGCAGTATGACAACAACAGGCCACGACAATAACAACGACGACGACACACGGTGCTGTAGACACACAGATGCGATGTTTCTTCGCTCGTCTTGTAACTTGGGCTACCGTTTTTCTTTTATTTTCCTTCCTCCCGTCCTTGCCTCGAGTTGACGAGTTTCCAAGCAGCATCGAATTGAGACGTTCGGCGGTGGGCATACTTTCCCCGGGCCTGTCCACATCTCGCAGGCACAATTAATCAAAACAAATAAGCATAAAACAGTCATCATTCAACTGCAACCGAACGCCAGGATAGTGCCAGTGTGTGTGTGTGTGTGTGTGTGTGTGTGTGTGTGTGTGTGTGTGTGTGTGTGTTTGTATGTGCCCTTTCGTTTTATGGATTCTTAATAGCGCAAAAAGCAGTGAAGTCGATTATATTTCACGATTTTGATTCCGAGAAGATATACGGCCGTTCGTTCTTTCGGGAGCCGAAGGAACCATATTCCTCAAGCAATTGACTTCTAACATTATTTTTATTATGTTTACCACCCTAACCAACCCAACAACAAGAAAGCAGCAACAACCAACGAACGCGTCCCCTCGGTGCACATGGTTTTGGGTGGTTTTTTTGCTCCTACTTTACTATTTTAAAAGAAAAAAAAACAACACACGCACAAGTATAGCAATGTCGTCCTTCTTTCAGTATTTCCCCTTCTCGGCTGCTCTTGGCTGCACTTTGGTAATTGTTATGATTTTATTTAAAAGGATCCTTATAATATGTTTGTGTGTCTTCTTTTTTTTCGACCGTTTCTTCCACTACTTACGGCCCTTACGCTTCGGTGGATGCATTCCCATCCGACCTCACTTATGGTTAAGATTGTGTTGTTTTTTTTTATGACTTTCTCGAACGATTTCTCCTTCTCCAGCGTTCGGTTGCGCGGGAAGACACACCGATCATCGTGTGTCGTTTTGTACCAGTACAGATTAGGGAGATTGTTTTCGGGGCCTTCCCGCTACTTCCGGGCCTGCCTAGGACCTTCAGCCCGTAAATGTCTTGTGTCTTTTTATTTATGGTAAAACATTTTTCTTCCACCAGCGTGGTAGGAAATCATCCCGTGCGGAGGAATTCATGCGAGAAAATCTTGCATGAAAAACAGTAAGTTCTTGCCTCCCAAGACAGAGCGGGAGATGTTAAAGTGAGTTGGGCTCTTGTGCAGTGCAGGAGCAAGGTTCGTTTGATTTTTTTTTCTCGTGTTCGCCCTTTCGTCTCTGGGAGCAATCATGGGTGAAATATGCGTATGCAAATAGTTTGCCCTTTTTTAAACGCATCGAAGGGATCAGTGGCTAGTCTCCGGCTCAAATCCGTTGCTACTCCGTACGCTTATCCTTGCTGGGATGGAAAGGGGGAGGGGGGTTGTAATTTTCCACCTCAGTTGATTGATATCGGTATTTAATCACTGTTCTCCCAAAACAACAATTACTGCCACACACGCACACACACACGTACGCAAACGCGCTGGTCCTTTCAGCTAGTTCACCGCCGCCGCTGGCTCGAGAAGACAAAAGGTGAAACCGAACCCCGAAAGCTTTGAATCAAGATATCTAGTTCCACACACAGACACGTTTTGCCACACGCTAATGAGGATGAGTTTATGAAGCGTACAACCCATTCTACCCTAAAAAGGGGGAGGGTGGTGGAAGGTGGAATAGTGTGCGCAATGTGTACGCAATGTCAAGAATAACATTATGAAAAGGGTCACATCCACCGGGGGGGGGGTTTGCATGCATAATGGGTCGCCACCGTAAGGTGAATGTAAATGAGTTTCGCTCACAATGAGGTTTGTGTCAACGGTATATTACTTGCAGACCCATGCGCAAATCAAAAAAGGAGCTGCTTGTTTGTTTTTCCGTTGGCAATCGATGGTGCAAACTACAACTTTTACTACAAAGAACGAAGCTGCCATCGTTTTGCGTGTTGGAACAATTTTACAAAAGTCGATTATAAAGCAGCACCAAACAGCTTGATCGACCGATGTGCAACAACGTCTTGCGACCTGATTACAAAAAAAAAAAAAACAGAAAAAACCTTCCACCAAAAACCAAGAAGACTTCCCAACCCTGAAGCGGCGGCCGCAGCGACGGCGAGCAGCACAATCAGCAGCAATTAAGATTGATAATCAAATGGTTTGCTGGCAAACTAGGGGTGTTGTGGTGGTGCAATCGGCGAGCTGCTCGCGGCTGCCACATTGCTACAGCTTTCAATCACAAACACCACCCCACGAACGATCGCGCAAACGCCCTTCACCGACAATGGGGAGGTGACATTTGACATCAACCGAATGGGCCCGGGGGTTGTTGCGCTTTTTGGTTGCCTTTCTGATTTTTGTGTGTATGTGTGTGTGTGTCGCTCAATGACGTTCAGCAGCTTGAGTCTTAAGCAAGCGTATGCAAACGAAAGGAGTAAGAACGAACGATCAGGCAGAAGAAACGCAACGCGAGCGATTAAGCGCTCAAAGCTTTTTTCGCTTGCTTTAGGCAAAACAAAAACTCACTCCCGCCCGGGTATTCTGGGGGCGCTGGCGCCAGTATTCTGCGATAGCTGCCCCTCTCGCAAAGCAAAACACTGATAAGAGAAAATGTAAGTTTTTCCTACCTCATGACACATTTCTGATGACACAAAACACAAACGATCGGCCAGCCGCCGCGTGCCGCCCCAAAACGGAAGACGCTCTAATCAAACCCCATTCCGTTATTGCGCTGTCACTCGAGCAGCGTGCAAATGATACACTAATATTATGTAACGGAACCACTGTGCCTCTTCACACCTCTTTTTTGTATGCCCAGCGCTCTGCCAGCGTGTTCCAGGCGTGCCCAAGGGTACAGGCGTATCCTTTTCGGAGCCCCGAAACCGGAGGAAGATGACGTCGTCAGCGGTCCGGGACCGGTTTTTCAATGCTCAATCCCAACACCACGATCACTTGCTTCCGGGTTGCGGCGCTGTGTTGTTTTGGCGCTTTAAATCTGGGAAAAACACATACACACACACAGCAACAAACCAAAGGCAGAAACACACGTTCAAATGAGAAGCAAAAAGGGGCAAGGATCACCGGAATCACAGTGGGAAAGAGGAAAGACGCAGAGATAAAAAAAAAAACTCCCCGGAAAACCAGTAGCATCATCCACAAACGATTGATGATGATATGATCTTCTTTCGTACTCTCTCGTTCCCTCTCTCTCTTTTAATCCCCGCTGGCCGCCGGCTTACAAACGGTTTGGTCGTTTGGTCCTGTTCTCCCCGAGTGTTCGCTCGATCCTGGTCAAATGTCAAGCTGCACTGCAGTCAATTAATCGCGTGCAGCCCAGCCTTACTAACCAAGAGGGAGAAGATACCAATTTAGTCATCATGCTGCTGTGCCTTTAACCTGTTTTGTGTGTGTGTGTGTGTGTGTGCGTGTGTGTTTTTTTGTGTTTGTTGTTGCGTGTACGTGTTCATCTCATTGTAAAACTAGTTTGGTGCCTTTCTTTTAACCACTTTAGCACAGAGAGCGAGATTTGATTCGTTCTTTTCCCCCGTTTTTTGACTCACCCGACGTGCTCGACCGTTAATAATCGTTACGGTGGTGGCTGGAGGGGGTTTTTAAACTGTCCACTTTAAAGCCCACAAACGGGGTTTAAAAATGGCACCGAGAGGGAGCAAAAACTAATCAATAAACCTCAGCCATCTTTACAGTTTTTACTTACTACCACCTCACCTCAGGGTTTTGTTGTTTTTTTTTCATCCTCTAAACGGTGAATGTGTTTGTTAACTTCTGTCCCTGGCTAGAAACACGATCGAACCGTCAAACGGGGCACATCGGTCGGTCAGGCTGGTGGGTGGTAAAATTATTTGAAAAAATAGTTATCATACAACCCGGTATGTCCAGACACGTGTCGTGAGTTTGTTGCTGCTGATCGATTGTAGGAAAAAATAACCTTCCACGGCGCCAACCGGCGCACACACACACACACGTACGCGGGAAAGGGTTTTGTGGCCGTCGGACGACCATCAGGTGTCGGGAGGTCAATTGCGTATTTGCTGTCGCATTTTATGGTCACCATCACCATCTTGGCTTGGCTGGTTTCGCCGCAGCACCACGATCCTCCTGTAAGTGCTCTTCGCTTTGAGCGTCACTCGCACCAGGCTAGAGGTCGTTTCGGACTGCAACTTAGCAGGGCGGTTATGTTTATGAACGGAGTTATGAGAGACTTGCATGCAACACTTGAGAACGTCCCCCTTCGCAACAGTGGATGACATAATTCATGACAAATCGAACGAATGTGACTGTCACCGTTCGCCATAAATCGGTGCATATTAAAAAGAAGCAACAAAATGAAGCCCGATAATAAAACAGCGTGTTAAGTAATCCGATTATTTAACTGGTCAAAACAACGGAATACTGTCGTTGTTTTATTTCTTGTCTGGGTTTTGATGTGCATCGCTTCCAAAAGCAGCTCCAGCATTAGGCACGCGAGCCGTGCGTCAACAATCCTTCCAGCGGCTCGGAACCGACCGACTCCGCAGCATTACAGTCTGCTGCAACTGATAAGCAGCGGGCCCCCGTCGGGACATTCCGGATACTTCTACCAACACAACGCTCTGTGAGCGTGTATGTGTGGTTCCAATTTATAAACATAACGTGTGCTCATTTCCTTCGGCGGATGATGTCCGCGTCCGTGTCCACAATCGCGTGAAGCGGTAACTCGGGCGGTAATTTCTAGCCGTCGGAGCCGCTTAATCAGCCGCTGGCGCGTCCCATTGGTGCACAATTGGAATGTTTTGATTTTTTTTTATTTTTTTTGCTCAACCACCAACAAGCAACCTCCGTGCGCTATCTGCGGCCAACGACGGCTGTGTGTTTGGAGGGTGCAGCCGCGAGATAAGCGGCCCAGAAAGTGCGGCTCAACGTATGATGGCCAGTTGCTTTTTCCTTCGCTTCTTCGATCACGCTTCGATTCGAGATCCATCTTACGGTGGGCCGTCGTTGAGAATAAATGTGTGGTTTGGTGGTGGTAGTGCGGTGCAATGTGAACCAGTGTTACTAGGCGAGAGTTGGATTCGAACCCGCTTCGCTTAAGAGTGAGATTCGGTGAAACATCCTACCGTAAGCCGTCGGTATCAGTGTGTGCCAAGGTAGCTGTGAAGGGAGTCGATCAAGGTCCGAAGGTAATTACCGGCACTTGGACCAGCTGATTCGTGTGCGTGTGTGTGTGTGTGTCTATGTGTTTATGAGTGCTCGTTTTGCTGTGCTGTGTGTCTGTCCCGCTAGCTTGGTGGGTGCATCTCAACCGGTGCATAATTGCAGTGTACGGGCGGGCAAGGCTGGGTGATTGTGATCAGTGCATCCAACGCTTCCGTGAGCTAGAATCTAGCCGCAAAGGGGGGGGGGGGGAGGAGGATGCACTAGAACAACCCGAGTCCCGGAATTGAGGCATTATGTCGGCACGGTGTGAAATATGCCCATCCGTCCGGGCTAACGAACTATACCGTCATAATGGGTTTGTTGTTTTGCAACAGGAATCAACATTCACTCCAGACATGCGATCGCTTTAGATGAGCCCAAGAACCAACACGAAAGCGTTATGGAAAACGTTCCCTCAACCATCGACCTGTGCCGAGGAACGGTTCCCGCACCGGCAATGGTTTTGATGGCAATCGCTATCCAGATTAAAGCAGAAATTAATTACAAACAAAATAATCGGCCTCATTCTAGCACCCGCAAACACATACATCCACTGATGGCGTCGGGTTTTTTTTTTTTTGCATTCAATTTCACACTTTGTGCTGTTACGACAATGCTTTGCCGCGATGCTTGGATAATCCCACCGTCCCACCTCAGGTGGCAGTAGAACGGGATGTTATGCAAGCAGCAGACCACGGCTCTACAGACTGTTATCTTCCGCGATACCGCGAATGATTCACTATCTCTCACACTGAGAACTCTGAATTAGGGGTGCAAAAATTGTGCAATCACGGTATTATAATCTTCCCTTTGCGGTGGTTGTTGGTGGCGTTTCGGTGTCGAAAACAACTGTCTTCCCGAGAACTGTCCCACATCTAAGGCCGCTGCATTCCTTTAGAAGCTTCCCTAATTCGCCCCTAATTAGCCATAACTGTCCCACCGTGTTGCTTACCGGCGGGGGTTTCCAGCGAACTGCCCACCGGACCGTAACCGACGGCGTGAAGGGTGGCTTCCCATACAGACACACTTTTCTGCTTTTCCACTCAATCCACCGACCCTCTGGCAGCATTCTGCGGAATTTGCTCAACCGTTTTATTAGGGCCGACGGCTAACGCTCCCTCTGTTTCGCTTTCATCGGCCGACGGCGGGCGCCATCAATGTCGCATCGATTTCACAAACACTTGCCGCCAGAGAAAAAAGAAGCCACGATTTCATGCCAAGCCGCGTGAATGTGCGTGGATGCGTAATTTTCAACGGAATTTCGGCACCGGAGCCGCCATCCCGGGGAGGGGCGTGGCGAATTAAGGAGCCGTTTTCCCTTTAAAAAGAGTGCAAAGAAGTCAATAGACACACACACACACAACAACTGCACCAATTAAAATCAACACATCGTCTCACGAGAGGGGGAGGTAGAAAACAACCAAAAAACAATTCGTCACGAAATCATCCCGGTGTGCTTAATCCGTATTCGCCGGCCTGCCTAATGTGGACTGATTGCCATTGTTGCAAACACACAATCGATCGGGCAGCTCCATTTACGGGCAGCAGGAAGGGGCGCAAGATTCTTCCACAGTGCCATAGTGTCCGGGGGTCACTTCCACTGCGAAGCGGGGTCGGGTGTAGCCAAGAGGTGTGCAACCCTAGGTCGCCAGCGGGTCAGTGTCAGTGGAGCGCGCAAAGGGAATCGGGTTTTTATTAACTATTAACCTCAATCGCGGGAATGATCGGGCGGAAGAAGGGCGTGCACACGATCGCTGTTGTGGAGGGTGAGGGAGGGGGAGTGGGGAGCTGGTGGAAACTCACGCGACTACAATTTCCACACACAGAGAAAGAGCCAAATCGTTGCGATCTATCGTACGCGGGATCGAGATCGATTTTCGATTTTAATCCCGCACTGCCCCGCGCTCCCCGATGCCGATGGGAACCCGCGAAATGGGGGAAGGGGTGATACGAAATGTGGGGAAGAAGAATGCAGGAGATAAGACGATTGTAAGCGATCCCTTTCACCCGCGTCTTTGGCCGAAGACAGGTTATGTGTGCGCGGGCGCGCGCGCCCGACCAGACACACACACACACTGAAGGATGAAGTGAGCAAAAATCGTGACCTACTCGTGGCCCATGATCAACCCTGTCCCCCATGTACCTGCCCAGTCCTTCGTACAGCATTATCGCAAGTGACGTTTGGGAGAGGAGGGAGCCAAAATGGGCAGGGGGAACGCATAAGTAAATGCCGCTTTTTTTATGCTGCGACTTCTTCTACTCCTTCCGATCGGGTCAGGTCGATTTTGACGCGCTCGCACCCTTCGCACCGCATTGTTTTGCTTTACCTGGTGTGCTCATCACTTTTGTGTGTGTGTGTGATAAAGAAAAGACTCTATAGTGTCTAGATACATCAACGTCCCGCTTCTCATTTTCATCCCCTCATTCAGCGCGCATCACTCCCTTGGCTCTATTATGGCTTTTCGTCGTCGGTTTCCGCGATCAATCGCTTCGATCAATGGCAGCCACCCACTCGCACAAAGCGAACCACTTCAAACCGTGCTTGGAGTCGCCTTTCGTCGCTTATTAATAATGAACACAGCACGGCACGGGCTCGAAACGGTGCCCGGTGCGAGTCGGGGAGAATGTTTATAACAAAACGAAAAAAATGAAAAACATCGCCCCAATCACCCGCCCAGCATCGTTTGGTGGCGATTGCACCGATTATTATTGATGCTGAAAACGATCACGCTGCTGATGATGATGGTGATGATGATGATCATGATGAAAACGATCAATATAATCAGCTACCATCATCATCAATCGCTAATGGGACGATGGACTGTCTGTGTGTGTGTTTCCGCGATGCCTCGATGTTGTATCGCTGCTTTGTTGATAATTAGAATCACAGGGAGAGAAGGGGGGGCAGTGTTATTTCTAATTCAACTGCCACGACACGTTCAAGTTGTAGTGGTTCGTTCCCAGTGTGTCCCAAGCGCGCGAATCAACGCACGATATTAAATTAAGCCTATTGAACTTCATTTACTCGAACAGCGAATCGAAGACTGGGATTCGTTGCACAGAGAGCGCAGCTGCACGCGGGATGTTTAAATTGGTTTTAATTAACGCAAACCATGCTGCTCGCGTTCAATGCACACCGAACTTTGCATTCCTGCTCAGCATATGTAGCAGCATCGCTCGATGCACGCCTGAAGTTTCCGCCTGCTGCGACTCTGCTTCACGAAAGCTTCAGATTCTCGCTTGGCTCTGCCTCGACTACCTTTTTGTTTGTGCTTCTTCCAAACAAGCAAACACGGCACCCATCTTCATCTTCAATCGTCATCATCATGTCATCAGCGGGCCTGTGTCGAGCCCGCCTTCAAGTGGCACTATTTTTAGCGATGTCTTTATTGCGCGACTATTCCAACCCCGAGGGCACCAACACTCTAGGTCCTTGGCCGTTGTCTTCCTCTTGCCTTCTCTCTCGCTGCCCAACTCGGAAATGATGTTCTTCTACACAGATGGTGTTGAAGATTCGATCCAATGATTAGCATCTCCCAATCGAATGTAGCATCATTTCGGAGAGGAATGGGAGACAACATTGTGGTACCTCCACTTGTGTTTCCTAACACAAAAAAAACCCCATCCCCACTCTTCCCTTGGGCCACGAGAAGAAAACAACAAGTGATGTTATTCCATCGATGATGACACTTGAACAACATCGTTTTACCTGCCAAACGGCTCGAAAAACGGGTATGGTTCGTGTTTCCTTTCGGCACAGAGTGAATGGATTTCTAGCAACGGTGACGACAGTTTAAACCCCTTTTCACGTTGTGCTGTTTGGGGCGGAGATTTGAAGGGGAAAAGCTGACGAACCTGATGAAACAAAACAACAAAAAAGCATGATTGGAAAGTTAAATAGAGTTATTGAACACACTACTGAGCAGACATCATCGATCCCGGGGGTTCGGGTGTACCACATTAACGGGCTGCTACTATATTATCCCAGTTTATTTTTATTTTTTTGCAACACTGTTTACCCGGCGAATGATTACGTGCCTTCTCTTTGTTTAATAGTTTAACTTTGTTAATGAAAAACTTTCCCCAGCATTTAAGAGACGGTCTAGAACAGCATTGGCACGTCCTGTGGGAATATTTACTTTTTTTTTAAAAGCTCATCGAAAGTTGTTGCATCGTTTCGTGGTGCTGTCTATAACGTCTGGAGTTTGTTGCTGAGCTTACAATTCTTCGTACGAAAGTGGAAGCAAAACATAGACAGAACCATGTGCCTCACTGTTGTTCAAATCGCTGCGAAAAGGATGATTTATTGCAC